>NC_079899.1:26438977-26452441 GCF_024868665.1 Triplophysa rosa | reverse complement strand
AGAGAGAGAGAGAGAGAGAGAGAGAGAGAGAGAGAGAGAGAGAGAGAGAGAGAGAGAGACAGAGAGAGAGAGAGAGAGAGAGACAGAGAGACAGACAGACAGAGAGAGAGAGAGAGAGAGAGAGAGAGAACGAGGCAGGTGACTGAAGGGTGTGTTATGATAGGACTCATGCCAGTTCATGTAAATGAGTTTATGCCAATAAAAGCAAAAGACAACGAGTTTGTTGGGATGCTCTGGAGAATGAGCTAAACCTTCAACCTCATGTCAGAAGTGATCTCCCACAATCCACTGCAAACTCACTGCAATCAATCTCATCTTTGTTATCTAGATGAATACGTAAGAGTAGAATGATGTTTCATGTTAGACAGATGCGCTGGAGGGAGAACATCTATCTAGAGTTTGAAAACAACACCTTCTGTTAGGAACGATGGCGATTCCTCTTTCATAACGTTTCCACTGAGCTTCTGAATCAGGTGAAATTTGATGATATGAAGCACTGGCGTGATAATAAAGCAGCGGTTAGTCGTCCTGAACAGATCTCATGATGGTCTGGTATTCAGTCGCTCTCTGTAATCATTCATGAGAAATCTTTTGAACCCCGTACCCTCGGAGCGATGACGTGCTGACTTCATTCAACTCAATAAAGTCATTGTGATAATGATGTCTGTGGATGTTTTATTTCTCTCATGCAGGTTCATCTTCTGAGAACGGCTGGAGATGAAGTCACCATCACTGTTCGCTACCTCAGGGAAGCGCCGGCCTTTTTAAAGCTTCCTTTAGGTGAGGACCGCTTCACTTCTCCAGGAAACTCTGATGTAAAACATGCTGATGTGAGTGATGCACACCGCTCTACATAAGCAGCAAACTCATTTCCCTTCGGGATTAATAAAGTTTTCACCGCAGCGCGGCGAGGTGAGAGGAGCTGGGCAGATCTTACTGCAGATTCACCCGTTCTTGTGTCTGTTTCTCATAAACACAAACAAGTTTGTGTTTCATTAGCATTATAGTCATTAGCATTCATCATCCCAGCTAACATAGTTATGTTGTGACGACGTACCTGGTCCGGACCATAGTCGTTGCCACGACGTACCATAATAACGTTCCAGCGACGTAACTTTGTGATTCCCATATTCGTCGTGACGACGTAACATTGGACGTTGTTGGGACATGGTGATTACCTGCTGAAGACATAACTGGAACGTACCATATTGGTCGCAGCGACGTACCAAAAAACGTTTCTGGGACGTGATGAGCACGTCCTAACCACCAAACAGTCACGTTGTTAAAATCGTTTTTTTATTTTTAATTTAAACAATTATCATCCCTCACATGGAGGATTTAATGAATTTGTGATTTAATCTGTGCGTTAAAGATTCCATTTTATTCAAATATGTATAAAGCACAGTATAACGATGATAAAACTCAACACAACACTGTCTGTACATCACAATCAGATATTTGATTTATACTGTAGTACATGACAAAAATAATCAAAGACTTCAACACAATATAGAGGATTTAAAGCAGATATTTATTGACAGAGATGAATTAACATTATGTTTAGGCTTAACATTATATTCTTGTTTTACCACATACGTTTAGCAGGTTGTCATGGCTCTGCTTCCTTAGTCATGTTTTTCTTGGTCCTGTAGCAGAGCCATGACAAAGTCTTTGGTTATGTGTGGAGAGAAACATATTATTGTCCGTTTGACAATAATATACGTTCTCTCCAGTGTCTTGTCATTGGCCCCATCCCTCTTGTTTCCTCGTTATCTTTCCCTGAGTGTTTAATGTCTCACACCTGCCCCATGTCGTTATCCCTAGTTTGTGTTTCCTATAAATACCCTCTTGTTTCTTTGTCTTGTGCTCGTGCATTGTATGTATCTGTAAGCAGTTCGTCTTGTGCTAGGTCAGTGTTAACCTGTGCCATATGCTCGTGTTCCTGTTGATGATGTTCTGTCTTGTTTCAGTAAGTGTTGAGTTCAGGTCATGTCTAGTGTTTGGTTAGTTTAGTGTTTAGTTAGTCTTTATTTCTGTTTACTTGTGATTATTGTTTTACCCCCCCGTGGGTCCTTGTTTTGTGTTTCTGTAATAAATACCGTTTTTGTTAACCTCTTCACTGTTGCCTGCAATTGGGTTCTCTCCACACCTCGTCTCATGACAGCAGGTTGTCCGTTTTTAAAAACAACAATCAAAAGCTTCTTTAGTCACAATCACAAACATCAGGGTCCGTTCATTTAAACGCGCCAAATCGATCGAAAATCACTAAAATATGTGTTTTTTCTCTCACGCCTGTAAGGTATAAAGTAAAGAAAAAATATTAATAAACCGCTAAAGGAATATCAGGCAGTGACGAAAAAACAAATGACCATTAACGTTTAAATGATGCGAGCGCGCGGCTCTTTGCAGGTCAGAGAAGGCGCGTGCGCGCACATATCAGACGCGCGCACTAAATAAATAGAAACGCAGTTTTAATTGTGGTATCAAATTAACTGTTTAATAGCTGTCAGAAGTCGGATTTATTGCATTCGTCTAGACATTATAACAGATTTTACTCTGATCATAAATTTTCCACAATAACATAATAAATAGAAATGACCAGATTCATTAATCAAATGACCAGCGTCCAGGTTATCTGAAGACCAGTACATCACGTCGCTACAACGTTCTCCATGGGATTAATTCACGACGTTATTTGTGGATGTGGCTAGGACGTTTCTGGAACATACGTTGCAAAGACGTCCTCAGAACGTGGTCACAAAGTAATGTCACAGTGACCAAATGAAGACAAACTGGCGATGTCGTCAGAACGTACTGTGTTAGCTGGGATTTTACTATATTTTACTTCATGACCCCATATGGAAAAAAAAACTGTATTATACTTCCAAGATACTATAGTGTTTTTAAACCTTACCGTAGTAAAGAATTAGGTATTTTATGCTATTTACGAAAAAATCCAATTTAAAAATGTTCTTGTTTACTGGACTGGTTATTTTGTTTACTGGAGTTTTGGTCAAAATGTGGCAAAACGTTTGCCCAATTTAACAAAATGTATAATCTAAACAGACAGAAAGTTCCCAGCATGCACTGCAACATGTTCAATTCGTTTTTTAATCAGTTTCTTCAAAATATTACTGTTTTAGTGTTTGCAGATATGGTTTATGCTGTTGTTGTTGAAAATGCTAGTTGCCTCATGTATGTAGATTTGTTTTTAATGTATGATGGGTTTTTTATGGTCACCATGATTGAGGTTTGTGTCTTGACGCAATCCCGCTACCGCTAAAGGTGGCTAAAACACAGCTGTTCAAGCAGTTACAGTACTTGACCAGTGTTCTGGTCTGGTTTGATTAAAGTGTTTAGATAATGCAATACAATAATGAAGAAAGTTAAATGAAAACTTCCTCTTCTGAGTTGGGTTGACTTAAAGTTGTAGTTGAGAGAACTTAGACAATGGCATAATTCAGTTTTTAAGTTTGATCAACTATTTTTTTCTTTTTGTAGTTACTCAGGAACTTTAGTTCACATAAACTGCTTGCCCAAAAGTTGAGTAAACAAGAAAAAGCAAGAGGAAATAAGTACTAAGATGTTTGTTGTTGTGCAGGCTTAACATGGTTTACAGCGTGCAGTTGATCAGTTCACTATAATTCATACTACAGAATACTATATAAGGTATAAACAAAGTCTGGTAATGACTTTTCTACAGTTTACCGCTGTATATAATTCTGAATTATACTATAGAATTAACTACATTTGACTATAGTAAACATTAAAGTATACTACACTTTTTATACTACAGTTTACCAATTCAATGCAGTATATATTTACAAAGTGTAGATATTACAGTAATATACAGTATACTACAGTTTACTATAGTAAAAATACTAAAGTATTCTACAGAATTTACTACAATTGACCTATTCCCTGACATACAGTAAATTCTACAGGATACTGTATTTGCCACAGTTTACTATAGTAAATAGGAAAGTTTACTACAGTATTTATCATGTAGGATTTCATTGAGTACTCCGATATTTACTTACTCCGTTGTTACTACAGAATAACAGTGTAGTAATTGCTATAATATACTACAGTACCTACTACAGTTCCCTATAGTAAGTTTTAAAGTGTACTACAGTATTTTTTAAGTAGACTATCATTCATGTCAGACATCACTGTTAAATTGGTCTGTTTTGCCTGCATTCGTATCTCAAAATTGTGATATCAACTGAAAGAGAAACGAGTCAGTGACAGTAGCTCAACAGAAGCTCACCCGCTAGATGTCAATGTACCATACGGTTTATTAATAAAATGAACATACGACAAAATTCAACAAATGGTTTATTAAATACAATTATTATACAATGAGATAATCATATAAATGAATATGAATAGTTATATTATTAAACACAAACCGGAAGTTAACGGTCTATAATACGAGATTTGGAAAGACGGTGTGAGCGCACGTGAACAGCACATCAGGGTGTCTGAAGATGAGAAACTCTACAGGAAGGTCAATCTCAGTTGGTCTGAAATGTGTTTGCTGTGGGCTGATGTCAGATTTCTCAAGTGTTTCTCACCTTCTCTCTTTCTCTCTAATCTGCTGTGAGTTTGTGTCTGTGGCATGAAGCAGCTTGTGTGATGATTCTCAGTGATAAACCCACGTGTTGTTTTCACAGGTTCCCCCGGACCCTCCAGTGATCAGAGCAGCAGAGCGTCCTCGCCGCTTTTTGACAGCGGATTGCATTTGAATGGCAACTCCAGCAACACGGTGAGGTCGTGCCTGCATGACTTTGAGCATCAGATTATTTATAATGCTTATTTTCAAATACACCGTGTGACAGAATGAGGATAAAAGCGCATCATTCTCAGATTCAGAGGTGGAGGAGATTCTAAGAAACATTACTCTCGATTTCTTCAGAAATGTACAAATCCACTGTAGTTCTTCAAGAGAGCCGCGTTCAGACCCAAATCTAGGATCTCACAGCGCTCGTGGATTCATTTCATTCATCTGACCTTTACGGGACATTTCTAAAGCGCAGCACTGCTTGTTAATACACTGCGGCGGTGAGACCTGTCGCTGTGAGAACGGCTTGTCATCAATCCAACAAACAGCCAATGTGTTTATTCCCTCAGCGGTCACTTGCTTATTAAAGTCAGAGAGCAAAGGTTAGCAGGCATCAGGCCGCATATGTGAGCAGATTTACACATGACATGATGTGACTAAGACTCTGTAAGAACGGTAAAATCTCTTTATTTCTGCCACATTTACACTCCCACATTGGGCAAGTTACTCTGAAAAGTAATGAATACTAGTTACTAATTACATATTCAATAGTGTAATTTAGGGGTGTAACGATACTTCGTATTACGATATTTCGCGATGCAAAAATGTTACGATGCGAATCATAGAGAGAGGGGGATATTTTACGAATAATTCTATTCGTTCAGCGGTCAAGACGCTACCTAACGTTACTCTACGCCAGCGCGTCACGTGTGCTTATCTCACATATGCGCTAGAGAGAGAAGCACGAGACACAATCTGTGTCTCCAAGTGGTTTAGAAAGCATCTTATTTTCCTTCACAATCGCCGTTAAAACACAGCAAACTTGAAGCGTGACTGCAGGCGAGTCACTTTCTAACTCATTACAAAGGAGCACAAACATTTTTAAATGCAAACGTTCATTTATCCGCTAACGTGAGCTGCTGCATAACGTGATATGCAACATAAAGTAAGCCAAAAGAAACCAGCGCTGTTCCGATCAGAGAAGCGATGAAGTGAGTCGGCTGTAGATTAAAAGATCGAATGACATGCTAAAAAACAAGTATGTGATCTGCATGATTGAAGAAATGTAATACAGTTTATGTAATATGTCTTTTTGAAAGATTTTTCTCATTCATTACTGTCTCAAGCAAAGACAGCGCAGCTTCAAAGAGACACGAGCCAATAGCGCTTGAGCGTGAGCTCTGTCAGAGCGTTTCATTGGTTGAATGAACGAACGAGTCAAAATGAGACTGAATGAACTGCTACATGTCGTTCATGGTCTAATATTCTCTGTGTCACAACAATGCATATCCAGTAGTTACTCAACTTTTCTGAAAAATAAAGGTAATGACCTGGTCTCATTTAATTCTAAGGTAAAGTAAATTATGTCGAAACAGTTCAATCTTGGTATGGAACATTTAATTACACCAATTAAATGAGTTAATCCAGATAGATTTTTGTCAGGATTTGACAAGGGAGAGAACCCAAATGCAGGCAGGCAGAGGTGAAGGGGTTAACAGAATTTATTTAAACAATAAACACAAAACAAGAACCCTAGACTAACCAAACACTAGACAAAAACTAAACTGAACACTTACTAGACAGAACGGAGGAATTCACAAAAGACACTGGCATGGGAAGCAGGAAGGCACAGAACATGGAACGCAGCAAGACACCATATACAATACACGAGCACAGGACAAAGAAACATGAGGGCATTAAATAGGGCAAGACAAACGAGGGATAATGACACAGGGCAGGTGGGAAACATCAGACACGGCAGGGAAGCAATACATGAAACGAGAGGGGCGGGGCCAATGACAAGACACGAGAAAGCACATGAGATGTCAAAACATAAACAACTCATGGCTTTCTCACATAAAACCTAAGGGCTCCGTCCCGATCCTGCCACACGACTATAAATTCAGAAACAAGAGGGCAGGACCGTGACAGATTTTAGTAGACTAACATAATGTAGATTTCATCTACTAAAAATAGACTAAAACTATGATAGATTGGGATGACTTAAACTAAATTGCATTTTAGTCAAAAGACTATGACTAAAACTAAATCAAAATTTGCTGTCAAAATTGACACTGATCTTAATTCAAATTTCAGTTAAGCCCTAAAATGCTAAAATTCTTTATTAAGTTGAATGTGCAACAAAATAAGTTACTGAAATTGTTCATATTTTGAAAATAAATGTTATTTGAATTTCAGGTTCATTTTTAAATTTTGTTCAAAATATCGAGATGTGTTTCGTATCGTGAATCCAGCATCGAGATATGTACCCAATCCTGAGCTGAGTGTATCGTTACACCCCTAGTGTAATTAGATTACTGCACAAATGACTCTCTCCAAAAAGTATTTAATTACTTATTACTAATTACTACATCAACCTTGATTAGTTAAGTGATTCAAGGATAGACATGAAACGGCTCTTTTAATTCATTCAAATCAATAATATAAACCTAGGATTATTAACTGACCAAAGTATTACAAATGTGAGAATTATACATTAAAGCACGGATTTTGAAGTTAGACTTTGAATTTTTAAAAGAATTAGTCAATTCCACTATTTCACACACATATATTACACACAGTATTTAGTTGAATTACATCAGAAGTAACAGTAGAGTAATCCTTACTTTACTTTTTTTAAAGGGAAAAGTAATTCAATTAAACTAGTTACACCCAACACTGTACATGACCTACATTTATGCTTTTCTTAGTTTGCAGAACTCATCTTCATGATGTTGCCGTTGCTATGGTGTTTTGAGTGGGTACGCAAGGCTGTCTGTAATCATGTCTGTAATGTTCTGGTCTCGGTTTCTCCTTCATCGCTGTGAGTTTTTTATTGTTATTTCTAAGCAATAATGGTGATATGATCTCTATTGGATGTAACAGCACGGCTCTCTTAAATCATTCATGTTTGTAGTATAAAGGGTTTCAAATATATTGTGTTGAGATGATGTTGTTTATCAGGTTACACGTGTGTCCAGAAGCAGAGAGAGCTGTTTTTAATCAAGACGAAACACGGTGAAGAATGCTACATTTTTTCACACGTATGTTTCATTATTAAACATTGAACACAAGTCACTGGATCCAGTTAAAGTAAGCAGATGAGCTGGATTCTTCTATTGACTCTTCCTGTGTGTCTTTCAGTCGTGGAAACAGACCAAACAGGCGGCAAACTCTCGTTACCGCCGAGTCAACAATATTCACTCTTTTATGTTCTTCAAATGAGATGTTTTGTTCCAATCCTCTTTCTGAGGCTGAGCGTCTCTCCCGCAGGTGATTAAAATTCCCCGGCTCATCTTCCCCTACGGGCTGCTGTGACATTGAGCCGATTGACAGCGTTTTGCTTTCATGCGACGGGACGCGCGCTGTCGCTTTAGCATTCAATCATTTACATGCCCTACGATAATTAGCCGAGCGCCACTTTTATGATACAGAAATACCTGCAAGTATAAAGCTGTCACGTGGGCTGTTGATTCAGTACTAAAAGATAAAAACAGACCTGCTCGCTGGAAAAAAAGTTCACACCAAGAACGATAACTGACAGTAAATATACTGTAGAAGAGTCCAAACCAATGGACGATACCGTTATGTGTTTTGTAAGCTCACACACATTTTAAATGTGCGAGCCTCTGGCTGGGCCAGAGCCATTGAGAGAGAGAGAGTCGCGTCAACTCCGTTGACTTTAATGGAACAGCTTTTTTTCACAGCAGTGGCGGTTCATGGAGGCTCTCAATAGTTACCGGAAGTTACTAGTAACGCATGGAGCTGCGGCTAAACAGACCAACTGAGGTCAACTTTGAACCCATTTAAAGACGTAAGTCATTTAACGATTGAAAAAATGAAAGAAATAAAGCATTTAAAGAGAAAACACAACTTCCTGGAACTATCTGAAGGCTCCATGAATCACGTGACACGCGAAAAAATAAAATTTTACCACTGTATTATTCACAATTTTCCCATTTTAACTGTGTCTCTGTGAAGTGTTTGGGTAAAAATAGACTTATTATGACAGAGACAGCAACAGGTTTAGTAGCTAATTGTAAGAGCTAGTGCTAATGCTGATAAACATCCACTGTTAACTTCGCTTATAAAATTAGCCACTGTGTTTATGTGAAACCAATCTTTGGTGCATTTTACAGCTAAATAGCTAATACGACACGAAAGAGAACTTTGTTCTGTACCTGTGCTGTGTCTGTGTACACGCATGTCGGATGTCGCTGCGTGCTCATATATCAGAAGAAACAAGTCAAACCGCTTGAAAGTTTAAACAAGCAGAACTTTAAAATGCATGCAAATAATAAACTTTGTGATGACGAATATCTGCAATGTCTGTGATAGAGATATAACTTAGACGCAGTTAAATAGTGGATGAGAATGTCTTGCGCTGCATGGATGCGCCCGCGCATTCAATGAACACTGTATGATCTATGTATGATCTCTCTGTAAAAGCAAAATGCAAACGTGCATTTTAAAAAACTTAAAAAAAAACTTTTACTTGCCCACACTGTCTAAGAAAATAAAAGGTTGTTTCTGCAGTGATTGCACATGGATTGTTATGCGACACAACTTCATGTCTATATACATGTTGAGTTTTGAGCGTTATATCTAACATTTTTTCTATCGTTATTGATAAAGGTGTATCGTCTATGCATATCGTTATCGTTTTATCACCTGCCCTACTTTCAATGTTTTATTCCAACCATATCGTTTCTCTGTATGTTTAATGTTATAGTTGTGTAACTGTTATAGTAGTCTGTAGCCTTAAACTGAAAATTTTAAAACCTTTATCTTGAAAGTGAAGTAGATGTGGATAGTCATATACAGTATGTCTTTGACTGTTTTCTTTAGAAATGTTTACTTAACTGAAAAATACCAGGAAGCGTCATGCCATTTAATTTTAAATTGACCGTATTATAATATAATGTAATATAAAACAATACAATACAATATAATGTGTTTAATACGTTGTAGCACATCAGTATTTGTTGCTGTGTTATTGTGATGAAGTTTAGTGTTGGTGTCTGGACATCTGACTGATAAAACTGAAGTAGTGGAGTTTGGTGGGATCAGTGTGATCCATGCCGACACATGGGTGATATTTCATTCCCTGTCATCTCAAGACTCTTGTAGCACAGCGCAACATGAAAGTCAAATCAGGTTTAATTATCCCAGCGCCGGTCCGCACAACAGAGCCGTGTGAAGAATATCACTTCAGGAAGTGTTGCCATGTAATTGGTAAAGCTTTAAAGTTTTCAATTCAGTCACAAGTGAAAGAATTCTCTTAGATATCTCATTAATGCCCCGAGCACAAAACCCAGAAGTTTCTTTTGTGCTTAAACTTTAGAAGAACTATATGAAGCTTTTTTTTACATTGTGTAGACTTGTCTTATCAGTTCGTTGCTTAAAGCTGAAGTGTGTGCTTTCTGTGCAGTAGATTTATATTAACTACACTGCACCACTGCAAGAAAAAAACTGCTGTCACCATAATAATGATGCTGAGTTGTTGCTAAGGTGCTGTGAGTGGTTGCTGGTGTCTTTTGAGAGGTTACTAAGGGTTTTGAGTGGTTACCAGAGTTGTCCAGATGGTTGCAAGAGGTTCTGAGTTTTTGCTAGGAGTTCTGAGTCGTTGCTAAGGTGATGTGACTGGTTGCTAGGGTCTGTTGACAGGTTACTTAGAACACCATAGCAACCACTCAAAACCCTGAGTAGTTGCTTAAGACGTTTGAGGGGTTGCTGGAGTTGTCCAGATTGTTGCTAGAGGTTCTGAGTAGTTACTAGGAGTTCTGTGTGGTTGCTAAGGTGATGTGAGTGGTTGCTAGGGTCTTTTGAGAGGTTACTAAGGGTTTTGAGTGGTTGCTATGGTGTTCTGAGTAGTTGCTTAAGACGTTTGAGGGGTTGCTAGAGTTGTCCAGATTGTTGTTAGAGGTTCTGAGTAGTTGCTAGGAGTTCTGAGTGGTTTCTAGGGTGATGTGAGTGGTTGCTAGGGTCTTTTGAGATGTTACTAAGGGTTTTGAGTGGTTGCTATGGTGTTCTGAGTAGTTTCTAAGACGTTTGAGTGGTTGCAAGAGTTGTCCAGATTGTTGCTAGGAGTTCTGATTGGTGGCTTTGTAGTTACTTCAGGTTTAAGTGGTTACTAGGACCTTCTGTGTGGTTACTAAGGAGTTTTACATGTTTAGTAGGTGTTGCTTTTTGGTTCAAGTCAAACCAGTCCAGCCTGTGGTGTCTGTAATATTTGGGTGGGTATGTGAATATGGCTCAGTTTGATCGTCCTCCAGGTGAAAAGCGTTGTAAATTCAGTCACACAGAAAACGAATAGCACGTCTCTCCTCAATAAGACACATGATTCATCATTCACATCTGTCGCCGAATAAACGAGTGAATCAGAGGAACACTTCAAACTGTTCAAAACCAAGTATTGTTGGTGATATTTGACTAATGGCCGTTTCTTTAAACCTCCAACAGTTCTAGTTCTGCCGGGAGAGATTTTCACATCCAAACACTTTGAACTTGAACTTAAATTATTCTTTGATTTTCTACTGGAGGCCTTTATTGATTTGTTTTGTCTGACAGCTTCACTGAACAATATAAATCTCCACCGAATGCCATTGTTCAGAAAAGCCATTTCAACTCCATACTGATGTCATTGACTGGCGCGTAACTTGACATTTACATTTGATGACCGGCACTTTTATCCAAACCAACAGTGCATTTGTGTTTGCTTTGCCAGCACTATTCTCTGTGATTCACGCATTATACACTCTAAATATTAAACTGTGATGTGAAAAAGTGTTTAAAAAGAAGTTTAATGAATGAGGGATTGCGTTTTAACAACTGATGTTTTAAATGAACATGACTGTTGAAGCACTGTAGATAAACGCAAAATGTAAGGTCAGAAATATTCAGTCCTGACTTGGCAAAAATATTTGGAGATTGATTTCAAATAAGAAGATTCACTTGGCATTTACAGGCTCACCGATTTGTGTGAATATTTATTCATGCGAGTGAATCGGTCTTGTCGTGCAGGATATTATGTTAATGCTGATGTGACTCTCACATCAGTTGAAGTGAGAAACGTGCATCGGGCATCAAAGTGACGTGCATGTTGAAAACTATCAACTGTCAGCTAAACCAGACTTTTAATCCAGCTTGTTTGAGAGTTTGAAATGAAGCGTTGTAGAAACGTTCATGTGCTTCACACTTTATCGTACTGCCATGCTGCCAGTGAATATGCATAAAAAGTGTCACGTATTTGTGTAAGGCAACTGTAATCCTTATTCATTTGTGAGATACTGCAGTTTTTATCTCTTGAGTTCGAGCGCTGCGGATACTTTGGAATCATGGGACACGCGGCTGTTACGAGGCCGCTGGCACTCTGATCAAAGTATGAGGAAGAGTGACAAAAACGAGATGTTTGTGTTCTCTCTCTCTCTCTCATTAATGCTGTCTAGGCCCCGTCGTCGCCCTGTTCACCTTCGGATAATGAACCAAAGTATGAGAAGCACTGGCTGGATGCCGTCACCCTCCCTCTGTTCATGGCCCGAATCTCCAGGCGCAAAGCCGGAAGCGACAAATTACGGTAGGTTAATCCTCCGTGATGCTGCGGGGGGCGTGAGGTGCGACACGCGCCCGGCCCACTGTTGATTTTGCACGCATTTTTCATTTAGGTGAGAGGGTGTTAAATCCAATATCTATGCAGACACATGCCGTGTCTGGAAAGGTCAGCCGTGCGGCTGCAGGCGAGAGGAGCGCGGGTCACCGACAAGTGCCTTCAACTTTAGCCGACTGCCTGTGAAGAGCAGAATCTTTTCTTCCTTTAGAGCCATTCACTTTATCAATCATAGAAAATAAACTCCAGGGTATTGTTTATGTCTCACACTGAATTATCATCTCAATGTGTTTGTGTGTTCTTCACGGTGGAAAGATTCAGTGTTTTGACTCCAAACAAGAACATTCAGATGTTTCTCCTCAAATTGCTCATCAGGAGAAATAAATGAGAATCAAATGAGAGTGTGAACACGTGAAGAGGTGTAAATGAATGTAGACTGTAGAGGTGAAATCATCTGGATTTGAGTCAATGTGGTGAGACATGTTTGAGTTGACTTTTGATTGCAGACGAGACAAATCTGTTGTTATGCAACAATAAAAGATTAAAATGTAAAAGATTGTAATTGTGTACGTAAATATAAAAATGCCTAAATGTCACCTCAGGAAGCTTTGGTGGATTCCTGCTTGTCTGTAGATGATCTGCTCGCGCGCTTTAACTTTGCGCACGAGCAAATCCGTTTCTTCGCTTGAGAAGCGTTCAGCTTTTCCACCAACGAACTCCGCCATGTAAATAGAGAATAGAATAGAGCGATATGAGACTCTGATTGGTTTACTGCATGTTACGCCCAATAAACACCCATTACTCATTAAGAGAATCAGGACAACCTGTTTAGACCATACGCCCAGGTGCATCATCCACTCTCTCTCTCCCTCCCTCTCCCTCCCTCCCTCCCTCTCCCTCCCTCCCTCTCTCTCTCTCTCTCTCTCTCTCTCTCTCTCTCTCTCTCTCTCTCTCTCTCTGTCTCTCTCTCTCTCTCTCTCCCTCTCTCTCTCTCTCTCTCTCTCTCTCTCTCTCTCTCTCTCTCTCTCTCTCTCTCTCTCTCTCTCTCTCTCTCTCTCTCTCTCTCTCTGTCTCT
>NC_079899.1:26370028-26432185 GCF_024868665.1 Triplophysa rosa | reverse complement strand
TGTAAGTAGCAGAATAAAGGGCTATAATAATATAATGTTATGTAGGCTCTCTCTCTCTATTTCGCTCTCTGTATGTATGGCGATGCCCAATGAAAATGGATCTCTCCAGACTATTAGATTTTTCATTGTGCGCGTCACTCACTCGGGCGTTTTCTTGGTATCAAAGCGTTTGGCTACAGTCTGCTGGCAGTTCAAGCAGAACATTACATTCTTCAGGCAATTTCTGTCTGAAAAAGGCCAAACGCTGAACGGCTGCGTCTCACACATGACTGGCATTAATTGAAATCATGGCATTTATTGAATCACTGTATTGAAAAAAAACGACTGCTAAAGATGTGTAGTGTTGAGAATAATGTTTCACTTTAATCTATAATATCACCGTGGATGAGAGAGACGATAATCATCACATAGAATGTGTTTTGAACAGATTAAATATAATTATATAGTCTCTCATTAAATAGTCAATGTAAATTTTATCCGCAGTTCTTCAAACACACCGTCAAACTTTATTAATGGAGCTCAGTATTATACAATCGCAGCTTATGCAAAGTGCTTGAGAGAAGTAATGAGACAAATGACACACACGCCTAACAAACAATATACAGCTAATATTTAAAATAAAAATAAAATAAAAGTGATGATAAAGTGGGCAATGACATCACTCTTTCTTGTTACATCAGGGTTAAGTGCAAAACGATAAACGCCTTGTGACTAAACAACACTTGTTCCGTCACGTGTTTTTTACTGCGAGCCTCACACAACTCAAGATGTGATTCTGTTCTGCCTGCACTTATTGATTGACTGTCTATTTCTGCTATATCGCACAAATCTCAGATATTTATTTCAACAACCTTCACGGCCTTAAAGATTGGGAGTTATGTTTCTCGGGAGTTTGTCTATTCCCGACATGCATTAATGATTACTGTTGTACAGTGAGAAATGTTCATAAGAGTCCTGCTCACTGCATACTAAACAAAATATAGCCTACTGTGTATACTGCTTACTGTTTTTATACATTTTATTTATTCTATGTGAAACAACATGGATTATGTAACATTGAGTGTGTTTAACAGTGGTCACATGACCTCACAATGTTTCATGTTTGTTTTAGCGACTGCATTTCTTTGTCTGTTTTGTGTAGAATTGTCTCAACTGTTGGCCGTCACATCAAAAAATGAGTCATAAGGAACTAATAAGGAGAAATGTAAAAATCCAGATGATCTTTATTATTTGAAACTGAAGGTTGAGCATTGCATTGTGAAACACGTTTAAGAAATGCAGAATCTCATCAAGGTATTTCATGCAAAGGGTTGATTGAGCAGTGTGATATCCCAGTTTTTACTTCATTGTAACACCGTTGAATGATTTGAATATGTCTTGTCCTTCTCCAGATGGAGCAGTTTTGAGGTCATTGCTTTAGATGGAGTTTGTACACACATTCTGCAGTTTTGCACGGCAGCAGAAAGCGCAGACTGGCTTCAAGCAATATCAGCCAACATCAACGATTTAACCCACGAGAGCGTAAGTGAACCTGCATTATACTGCGACATCATGTGAACTACAGCTGCGAAGAATGACGTTATGGGATAACAGCTGAGAAATAGATCTATATATACAGTATATATTGGTCAGTTCTTAAGACAGACGACATTTGAGCTCAAATATACTTGAAAAATTTTCCTGTTTTAATGTTTTATAGAGCTTCTGATATAAAGTCTTATATGATCATTTGATATCTACTGTATATGAGACATATTTCAAACAGAATAAAGTATTTAAATATGTTAAAATAAAAATGACAGACATGAGAATAGTGCCACAAAGCAAAACACATTTTTGTTTCTTTTTTAATTAGGGCTGTCAACGCGTTAACGCATGCGATTATTTTTTTCAAATTAACGCGTGAAAAAATATTTAACGCAATTAACGCAGCATCCGTTTGTTGTGACATCCTTTGTCTAGCGTTACATTATGTAATCACGCTCTTATTCGTGTACAGGCTTTTAAACCACTTAAGCGTGATTTGAAACAGTTGCTTTGACGCGTTCAATGAAGATAGACAGCTTCTAAACTGTGGGACGCGGCAAAACGCAACGCGAGGTCCAGTCTGGTGTGTACAGTCACGGGCTGAAGGCTGCATCGGTGAATCTCTGTCAGACAGCGCATCCGTGTTCAGTTCTCTTTCGTGCTTGAATGGATAAAACCACACAAGATTATGTCAGAAAGCCCGTTTTGTGGGGGTGCATTTTCTTAAGCACAGACTTCAAAGTGTAAAATAAAATCTTAAATGAATGCAAAGAGTTGTGAAAATGGGAGTGCCCCAGCTAACAATTTTTGGTTCCCAGAACGTTCCCCTAACGTTAGTTTTTGGTTCCCATAACGTTATTTTCTAAGGTTCGTTTTTGGTTCTCCAGGAAAGTTTTCTTTACGTTAATAGAACGTTAGTTTCTGGTTCCCATAACGTTCTGGGAACCAAAAACTAACGTTAGGGGAACGTTACCCTAACGTTATAGAAACCATGAAACTAACGTTTTATTTCCGTAAAGATAACCAAAAACAAACCTTAAAAAAACTTTCTGGGAACCAGAAACTAACGTTATGGGAACGTTCCCAGAACGTTAGCCTAAAATATTTTTCTCGGTCCATTTACACGTCAGTAATGAATACATCCATGCTGTGTTTTTATCCATCGCAATCTAATCTAATTAAAATAAGTAAACTGCATCATCCCACACAATATGGAGGATGAAATCAATGCATTAGATTATTCTTTTAGCCTAATAATTCCTTTTTCATCACTAAAGTAGCCTAATTTTCGATTTAAACAGCACAGTATATCATTTCTAATAAAACCACACTGTGTGTAGGCCTACCTCAACATCAGACATTATAGATATCGAAATAAAATAACCAATGACTTCAACACAATATTTAAAGCAGATTTTTATTGACAGAAGAATAAACATTGAATTATCTTCAGGCTAACAATATTATTGTCTCACCACAGAAGTATAGCGCGGCTCCGTCTTTAGATTTAACAATCAAAAGCCCTGAGTTTCAGTCCTTTCATCATGGTCTGTTGATTTAGATGTGTCAAATCAATCGAAAATCACGAAAATATAAGTTTACTCTCAAATCTGTACGGTTTTAAATAAAAAATTAAAATAAATAAACCGCTAAACTAATGTGTTAGTGGGTGAGGTAAAACGAAATGACCGTTAATTTTTAAATGACGGAAGTGCGCGACGGAGCGGAGAATGCACGTGCTCGAGCGCGCACACATACAGTAACAGACAACCACACTAAAGAAATACACATATATGATTGCATTTTCATTTAGCTTAACTAGTTTATTATTTTCAGCCATTAAAAGGCACATTTATTAATTTCATTTGGTCAGTATAACATGTGTTAATGTGATCTTATAATTTATGTATTTCACGTCACTGACGTTTACCAGTTTTGACTATTTTTACCATAAAAAATAGCCAAAAATAATCATCAGGGAACGTTACTTTCTGGTTATTTTCTGGTTGCAAAAAAATAAACAATAAATAACCATCAGAGAACGTTATTTTCTGGTTGCAAAAAAATAACCAGAAAATAACCATCAGGCAACGTTACTTTCTGGTTATTTTCTGGTTGCAAAAAAATAACCAAAAAATAACCATCAGAGAACGTTATTTTCTGGTTATTTCCTGGTTGCAAAAAAATAACCAATAAATAACGTTCTCTGATGGTTATTTTCTGGTTATTTACTGGTTATTTAAAAAAAACAGCCTGCAACGTTCTGGGAACGTTATTTTCTGGTTGCAAAAAATAAAACCTGTAAAGAACGTTCTTAGAACGTAATTTTTTGGTTCCCAAAAAAATAACCAAAAGGGAACCAAAAACTAACGTTAGGGAACGTGTTTGCTGGGGCGGTGACGGTCAGATCTGCGTTCTGGTGCAGCTCTTAAAGGGGCCACGTTCTTAAACGTGCTGCTGTGACTCCTGTCACTAATGTTAATCAAAGAACAAAAAAAAAGAAGAAATCAATGTGATTTTGTAGCTTTACATCAATTTGAAGATTAAATGTGAAATTATTCAAATGTAAAAGTATATTTTAAAATATTATTGTTATGTGCGATTAATCGTGATTAATCACAGAAAAAATGTGTGATTAATCCAATTAATTTTTTAATTGATTTTTAATATCTATCTATGAATTCATATTTATGTCTTTTGATTTTGAGGTGAAATGCGACTAGGGGCTGAATTTCCAAAATATTTTTAAAAAGAAAATTGTTCAAACAAAACATCTTTAAGGAGCATATTATTTTCTTTGTGCTTAAAAACTTTAGAAGAATCATTTTGTAAGAATTCAAATTCTTACAAAAAGCGGTTGTAATTCAATTTAGGATAACCTGACAGATGTCTTAAATCTCAAAAGTTAGGAGGTTTAATAAGTTTATTGTGACACAGTCATGCTGAATCAGAAATCAAGATTTTGACTTTATATTTTCCAAAGATGAGGACTTATTTCATAACAGATTTGAAGAAAATACTTCTTAAAGAAAGAACTTCGTGAAGAATTGCACTTAGGAACATTCTTATGAACTTTATTTTAAGAATGTTCTTATTGGTCATTTTCTGACAATGTCCTTTAGCCCTCATCCTTCCGTAGGATCATTGAACTCCCCGTAATAACACTGTAATAACACAATTTGCTGAAGAAAGTGAATCAGAAGAGTCGCTTCACATGGTTTTCTGTGCCAAGAACGTCTCCTAATGATCTCATTTCCTGTGCGTTGTTGTAATTAAGACGCTGATGATCCAATGAGGTTTTTCTTCAGCAGACGATCTGTAAATGAGTGCCGTGCAGCTGCGTGTTTCACGTGCAATTACTGCGCTGATGTCATCTAATGACGCTTACAGACGCTGATTGCTGAACGTCCCATTAGAGTCTGATTGTGTGTGTGAGTGAGTGAGTGGAAGCGGATCTGTTATCTGTCATTGTGATGACCTATGACCTATAAATAGAGCCTGTGAGACGTGCTCGAGCAGCGAGGATGATGGGATATGAGTGTTGTTTGACTCATTTTGACCCGGCAGCGTGTTTGTGGATGATAAACTCGCTCTGACTGTGATTCAGTGACACTGCAATACTGTAAACTGTCAATCACTCTTCACACGCCGCTTTTATATCTGAAAGCAGAATGTACTTTCGCTACTGCTTTCAAAGAACAAACAGTCATGCCACAGAACAACCAACCAAACGTTTTCCAGTAGGTACAAACAGCCTTTTGTCCAACAGAATGCTTTTGTAGATCTTAAAGATTTTTACAGCCTGAAAGAAATCTTTCTTTTTAAGAGTGTGTGTGTCATGCGTTATACGAAAAGACTTTCCAGACACATCGTTGTGCGTTTATTGTTGCATCATTCATTGTTTTCACATTATAATACTTCCACTCTAAGAAGAAAAGGTTAAAAAATGAACCTTTTGAGGTTCCTGGAGATGGTAACTGTGGGGAACCTTAAAGGTTCATTTTTTAACCTTTTTAAAAAGGTTCCAATTGGAACCCTCTCTTAAAGGTGCATTAAAGAACCAGCAGAGTTCCTTCCTTGTTATTGTTATTGTTACTATTGTTATTATTATTATATTACACATTATACTATAACAACATTTCATAACACATGACACATCACCATGATTCTCCATTAAATATTTATTTCAGACAAAACACAAAATGACAATACATTTTAGTTAACATCTGATTGTGATATGTATAACATATCCCTACTGACTCCCATAGTATTTATTTTCCCTACTATGGCAGTAAATGGGGGATGAGATCTGACATTCTTCCAAATATCTTCCAGCAGAACAAAGAAATGTATACATGTTTGGAACAATCCGAGGGTGAGTAAATGATGACAGAATTTACATTTTTTGAGTTAAGTATCCCTTTAAGACAGACTACTGCTGACTTAATGCAGCTGACCGACACAGAATGAATTAACATATTAATATGTTATGAAGTTTAGTTCTATACTTGACAGAATAAATTATAATAGTCACTAAATCAGCAGATGTTTATCTAAATAAACAGACTTTATTTCTGCTTGTTGTGCCTTGCAGACATACAGTTACCAACTTTGGCTGTTCAATAAGAAAACACAATTTTTTTAACGTTAAGCACATAAATCTTCATTAATATTCAGTACTTACGCGCTGATTGTTGTCCATATTTGGTTGCTAGAAATGCGCTTCATCCATTTTGCAGGTGCGTTGTCTCCTGATATATGTTTATCTTTTTCTCTACTTAAAAGAAAGTGAAGGGCTGAAATAATTAACACAAATGTTGCCTTTGTAGCACTATACGGCTCTCTTTATAACTTTTTCACTGTCCTAAATAGAGAAAAGGTCACTTTGAAATGAACCAACAGAGCTTCAGTCTGTATTTTAATGTACAGTAACCAGGTCTTAACTTTAATGTTACATATCATTTGTTTTATTTTCATGTTTTCATAAAGGCCATAGTAATTTTGTTAAGTCTTACCTCAGATATTCGAGCATTTCATCTCAGTTCCTGCGCTTGCTCAGCAGAGTTTGTAACGTTTTTTTTGAGCTGGGCCACGGGCGCGAGAGACATTTGAACGCAAGACTTCGCTCGAGGCGAAGTGAAATATCCCACTTCCGACCTCGCAGCGTTCCAGTCAAATACTTGACAGTTTCGCATAAGTTAGCTCCGCGCTAATGTCACTGCAAGCATTTTGGATCATGTAACGCGTCTCCGTGCGCTCGTGCTTGATTGATCTGCCCTGAGTTCATAGGTCGTATGTCCGACTATGAGCGCAATTTCCGATGTTATTTCCAAGTAGTATATGGGAAGAAGCATTCCGAGTTTGCTTGAACGTAGCACTGGCTCTTGAACTCATAAGTCTACGTCATTTTAGATGTTTGAAATAAATTGAAACGATTGGAGATGTTTTTCATGGGTAAATGACATGTTTATTGTTTGAGATGGTGGTGTCCACCTCTCAAATTGTTTGTGTATTTTATTTTTTTAAATATTAATCTTTAAATATGATAATAAAAAATTATGATCATAAAATGATATTAAAAAGAATAATAATAACATCAACAACTAAACAGCAGAAAATCTAGTCCATCTCAGAAAAGGTTCAAAAAGGAACCGTGGTAACGGCCAGGTTTTAATTTGAACCTTTTGCCACAACAGAGGTTCTAAAAAGAACTTCTAACAGTATACCAAATAACAAAGGGTTACTTATAGAACTTATAAGTTCAACTTTGAACCTTTTTAATTATTAGAAGTTCATATTTGACCTTTAAAGTTATTTCAATCTCTTCTAAGAGTGTGTGTTCAGCTTAAATGCACGGTGTCACTGTCACATGAAAACCTGATATGGCTTGTGTTATTGGGTGCCGTTTATGAATTTTAATGCATTGAACTCCTTACAGCTGTGATTTAACTACAAATGTGTGAATAAATAGTTCAGCTCTATCGACATTGATACACAGGAACAAGTCATTCCTTTTAAAACGTATCCTGTATGTGTTCTTCTGTTTCAGATTAAAACGACAAACAAATACTGTTCTCCAGATGAGCAGGTAAATGATTCTTACTATGGTAAATATCCTAAGATCTCATGGGACATGAAACAGATCAGTAACATGCTGTAATATCTCAGATAGACATCGACGAGAATACAGTTCTCTTACACATCAATGAGAAAAAATGGAGAGCAAATGCATGGAAACTCCGATATTTCTCATGAGAAAACGAGTCAGAAATGTGTGTGTCATTAGAGTTTGAGAAGAGACGTCAACAGTGTGTCAAACTGAGCTCAGATTTGTCTCAATATGAACTTCTCATGAAATTTGCCATATCATTTGATTTCTGATCTGTGCCTGTTGCGTTCTGGGTAAATTGAAACTCATTTCTGAGTAGAAGTGCATGCGACCTGATGGATGTTCTGCTGCAGATCCTTCACATGGGTTGGGTGTGAGAGCATCTGCAGGCGAGCGATGTGGAGGCCGTCCACAGATGCAGGTTCATGGCGTTGAGAGCCGGTTCTCTGCTCATCTTCAGGAGTCCTCCTGTAAGTCTCTCCTTGTGTCGAAGAGATGCTTTCTCCTGTTCAGAACCCATGACCGCACATACTGTTTTATAAAAACCTCAAAATATTTCAGAATTTCCCATTTAGATTCCAGGAAGAAGTCACAGAAGTTATTAATAGTCATTTCTATAGTGATTACACATTTTTTCAGATCAGATCATTGTTGTTGTTTTTAAATGAAAGCTTTTTAAATCGGTTTCAAACGAAGCTTTTCGTAAATATAACTCGTTTATGTTTGACGCACGCCTCTTGAGTCTCTAGTTTTGGAGTAGTGTTTAGTCGAGCTGTTGTGGATTTTAAGAGCAGACACCTGTGATCAGGACATCCATTCAAATGAAATCTAATCAATCTCTTATAGGTTCTAATGGAGTGTGTGGAGGGAAATCTGTTATCCACGGCGACCTGGAGCACAGAAGTTATTTCTGACTAATATTTGATCTTGGCCATTAAGGCCGTGGGCACAGGTGTCCTCGCTTATGAAATACAACCTTGTGCTTTGTGCTGCAGTGTTTCTCTAAGCCATTGTAGTGTGTGTGCTTTTAATGCCGTGAGCTTTTGAGCCGTCGTCCTCGGCGTGACTCGTCTGCGCTGAATTAACGTTATTATAAGTGATGTGGATGAACTTTAAGACCAAAATAGAACGCTGTGCTGATATTTCATTAAATGTGCATTACTGATTTAATAAAGACGGCATTCTGGGGAAACATTTTAAAGGACACACTGATTTCTCATTATAAATCTGATTTATTTCTGTGTGGGTTTACAGTGTGAACTGTTATATAAGGGTCATTTCTCTGTGAGGTGAATTTATATTGTAACGGAGAGGTAAAATATGTTTCTAAAGCGGAGATATCAGGAGGAGCATCTTTAAGCGAACCAAATCTGTATCACTTGAGATAAAAGCCTGTGTTAAATGACTTCTTATTTTTTACTGATTCGTATTGCACACAAAATCACAATACACCGGATTATTGTTGTGTGACTTTTATTTTGTATTTCATCGTCAGATCACGGCGTCAGATTGGACGGAAGCTGAGGCTCGATTTCACCTCTGTGAGGTTCTGTTTAAAGTTCATAAGGTAGATAAAATGATCCGCGTTTATTCTGTTTATCATCTAAAGAAATGTTAAACGTTCATCTCTGTCACTTACCACAGAGAGTACTGTAGCTCTGATTCATCCATTTGTTAAAAGTCTCCAAAAAACCTGAAGTTTTGGGCTATTTTCAGCTTTAAAGATAAACCGCTGTGCTTTAAAACACAATTCACACGTAGACGTTAGAAGAACTCAAAACTTCAAGGATCTTTTTGACATCATTCTGCACTTCATCTTTTCATCAAATTACAGAGTGTGAGATAAACTAAGCGCTATTGGTTCATTGAAAAGGGGGAGGAGCCACTCCATATCCCACCCTATATTTCTTTTTCAGTGAAAAGCAGTTCAGGCTCTTTTTTTTTAAGCATTTTAGTTTGAGTTTGAGCGTGTTTGACTTCATTTTAAGGCACTTGAGTGGGTTTTAAAGAATGAAGATCATCATTCCCTTTTTCTTTACAAACTGAGAGACGTTAGAATTGCAGTAAGTGGCTGGAGTAACTATATTTACCCCCATGGAAACATTGGTAACACTTTACTATGTGAAGTATATGTATAATGCATTGTAAAAGTAGTTTTGATGCACTGTATTAATGATGCCTTGTAATGCACCTTCTAATGCCTCATGGGTAATTGTGACTACAGTTGATACATTGTAACACTCATCAATTCATTGTTACGCTCCGAATTGTTATTTTGGTTAGAATTCCTCACAACAACAGTTAAATGTATTACAACACACATTATGAACAATTATAATGCATCATAGCATTTAATTACCCTTAATAATGCATTATACCTAAAGGCTTTAAGTGTAAAGTCTTAGCGAAAAATGTTGTTTCACACACATGCAAAGACAAAACATGAGAATAATAATAATAGTAAAGAATTCCACAGCAGATGGATGAAGTGTGAATTGTGTTTGTTTGTGTAGTTGTGGATAGCTGAAGACTGCTGGATCCACACGCAGAAGCTTAGTTCAGGTGAACTGCGGGACAGTGAGCCCTTCTGCTTCAGTGTTCATGTGGGTCACGGTCAGAGTCTGTGTTTCAGCGTGGAGTTGGGTTCAGATCTGGTGTTCTGGGAGAAAGCCTTTCAGAGAGCCGTGTTCATGGAGGTCCAGAGAGTACAGGTCAGTGGCACCACTTTACCACCACGGAAGGAACACAATCTGAAAGCAGAAACATCACAGATCTTCATAGGCTTGGCAACTATTTCATCTTTTGTGTTCATACAATGGAAGTCAATGGGGTTCAGTGTTGTTTGGTTACCAACGTCCTTCGAAATATCTTCTTTTGTGTCCTGAAGAGTTTTGAGAATCAATCTTGTGAAAGCAGAGTCACTGCATTCATACACAGCTACTGTAGATGGACCTCCGTTTTATTTCATTTCATTTGATTTGATTTTACTGTCATTTTTTGACAAAATGTGACCCTGGATCACAAAACCACTCTTAAGTAGCACGGGAACATTTTTAGTAAAAGACAAAAATACATTGTGTGGGTCAAAATTATTGATTTTTCTTTTATGCCAAAAATCATTAGGATATTAAGTAAAGATCTGTCAAGGATTGTGTGGAGAAAGAACCCAATTGCAGGCAGCGGGGATGAAGGGGTTAACACAATGGTTTATTAAATAATAAAACACAAAACAAAAACCCTCCATGGGGGAAACAAATGTCAAAAACATGACAAAATGACAGCGGGGCTGGGGTGAGACAACAAAAACAACAGACATGGGAGGGGGGGTGGGGGAACAAAAGAGTTCAAGGGGGGAAGTCCAAATGGGTTAGGACAGGGTGGGACAGTCTTAGGGGGGATAGTCTTAGTCCCCGGCGGCGCTCTCGTGGTTGGAGTCCCCGGAGACTTGGTGGCTGTCGGCTGGACCCGGCTAGGGACTGGGCAGACTGCTGGCTGAGACAACGGCTGGAAGGCCGGCTGGGCCGAGCTAGATGCCGGCTGGACAGGGCTTGAAGCCGGCTGGAAGGCCGGCTACTGCACCGGCTGGGACGGACAGACAAGATCATGTTCCATGAAGATATTTTGTAAATTTCCTACCTTAAATATATCAAAACTTTATTTTTGTGAGTGGATGGTCTGCCACAGTGCCCCTGATTAACAACTTCAAAGGCAATTTTCTCAATATTTTGATTTTTTTGAGCTCTCAGATTCCAGAGTTTTAAACGATTGTATCTCAGCCAGATATTGTCCTATTCTAGCAACTCATACACAGTATCAGAAAGTTTATTTATTCATCTTTCAGATTATCTAAAAATCTCAATTTCGAAAAATTGACCCATAAAACTGGTTTTGTTGTCCAGGGTCACAAATAGTAAAAAAATACTTCATTTCATTATACCAGTGTTTCCCAACAGGGGTGACGAACACAAAGACGATCATTAGGACCAAATCAGGAAATTTCTTAGTGTTGGTTTTTACTAACAAATATACATCTTTCTAGTTTTGCCAAACTGTACGAATATATTTATTGTGTAAAAATTGTGAGTGGCTTCAAATATTAAGGACTTAATTATGGAATTAGAAGTCTGAGCTTTAAGTTTCATTTTCAACCTGAAGATTAACAAAGACAGAAAAGCGTAACCGTTGACACGCCGCAGCATTGATTTCCCATCTCTGAATGTATGCCGGACAAGCATCACATTTGCGTCTAATTCAATCCTTATTATTGCTTTAATGAAATTCCTCTGAAGAGTTTTTTCATCAAGATTCCCACTGAGCCGTTAAATGACCTCGACGACCCACCGCATCTCTGCCGTCCTCTGAGCTGCCGCAGTAGAAACTAACACCCGTTCAGCGGCTGCAGGATTGAACAGCTCCAGAGATTCTGTTCATTCTTCTTAAAAAACCACACGGGGTCAAACGCAGAGCTTCATCTCACAGTTCTCAGAGAAGACGACGACGACCTCACGTCTCACGGGCATACCACACGCGTGTGTGCGTTCCTTCCACATGTGTATTTATGGCTCACGAGCATTATGTAGGTTTAGTGTTGTGTGTGGATCTCACTGCGCTCTTTTATCCGCCGTCTCAACACGATTTGTTCGGTGGGCCAGACTAACTGCTCTCTAGATAAACGTTTCATATTTCTAGTAGAAAATCCTTCGTCCTGAGGCCGATGAAGTGATTTAACACAAAAACGAGAATTCTTTCATCCTTTTTTTCATCCTCGTGTTATTTCAGGTTGATTTCTGCTACAGAACGCAAAAGAAGATCTTTTGAAGAATGCTGATAACCAAACAGCACTGAACTCCATTGACTTCCATTGAGACATTTCTCAAAATATCTTCTTTTGTGTTCCACTCGCATATAAACTGAATTTGTATTTACCTGTGACCATTTCTCCGAGTTATTTGCGTTTCAATACAACTTGACAGCACAGAGAATAAAACACAAACGTTTAAGCACTTTTAATTTGACACTTCGTCTTAAAAATTCAGCGTTTATGATGCGGTCATTGCGTTAACAGTGAGATAAGGTCAAAGATTCAGCAGTTGTTTAGGCAGACCAACAGTTCTAAAGCAGCTCATTTACCTTCCAGTCTTCTTCGTGATTCATTTGTGTGTGCGCTTTTAGAAAGCTGTGATGGCAAAGGTTGTGCATGTGTGCGTTTGATGTGTCTGATAAATATTATGATATGAGTGAGAATGCAGTGATAAGACTGCTGTCGAAGGTGAAATTATTCAAACTTCTTTATTCAGACATATCTCACGGCTGCTGTAAACGTCTGCTCACGCATATCGAAGCAAAACGCTTTTTCCAAAGCAGAAAGAAAGAAAGAAAAGGGTCATGAGCCCGCCAGCTGTATTACTCGCTGCCCTTAACCAGAGACATTTAAAAGTAACACAAAGAAAAGAAGCCGTCAGAGACGTTTAAATCACTCGACACGCAGAGAGAGACGCATGCAAAGTTCACCCATTCCTCCGCGTGTGGGATCTGGTCTGCAGCGTGCAGTAAACGTGCCGCTGGTTGTACAGTACAGCTTTACTGTTCTTGTATTATTTCATGCGAGGAGATCTGCGGGATCACAATCTGACTTTCCTTTCTTTTTAAATGAGCGAACAGAAGCTGGTAAATTGACTCGTGTCCAAATCTGCTGTGAATGTCCACGCTCACCTGATGAGACTTTGTTACAGCTTTTTTCTAATAATCGTACTTTTTTCACCGTTTTGCAAAATAGGCACCTTGTAAAATACGGATGAATTCCTGTAAGATCGGGCTGGCTTGTTCGTGCTCACATTAATATACAAATATAATGAATAAAAGTCACTTTTCAATGTTTATAAATGAGTGTTGAGTGTCACATCAATGGTACAGTACAGCACATGATCTGTGAGGATGTTATTGCCCGTTTTATTTTGTGATTCGAGAACAGGTTCGAAGATCTGGGGCGTTGTTTGGTGTTTAGTAAGGGATAATCCACAGCTAGCCGGGCATTAAAGGATTTTAAAGCAAAATGTGGTGGCCAAGACCCACTCGACGTAAGCTGTGAAGTGCATTGAAATCCTTTACAGCACAGCTAGCCGTGGATTATCCTGCTTAAACCATGGTCGTTTGCCAAGTTAATGCTTGAATTGATGTTTACAGTGTAATTTTTGATCAGACAGGTAACATTTTTATTTTCATCAGTTCATTTCAAACATTGATCACACTAACTGGAATTATGTGAGGGCTAATGTCCAGGCAGCCGGTTGTTATGGCAGAAATAATGCCCGACAGTGTGATCAGGACGTGAAGCGGAGGGTCTTGTGTCTCACTGAAGGGGCTTATTTCAAGATAACAGCTGCTTGTACATTATCCCGCTTATTACACGGCTACTTGCCACATGAGAAAAAAACTGGACATAAAATGTGAAATTGAAATATTTTATTAGCTCATGTTTACTGAATGCAGACCTTCCGCGAGGAAAAGCCGTTTACTTTCGGTTTTAAGGTAAGAAACGACGTTCAGACATCACGAACAGGCAAATTGGTTTAATCATTTGTAAATATAATGTCATATATGTTATTAAAAGACATGTTTATATTTAATTTGTCAAAATTGAATGATTTGCTGCATCCGGGTTACCGTGTGTTATTAGTTTTGAGCGGTTGTTATCTGGGAATAACGAACCTGCTAATGTCGCGACTGGCCAATCAGAATCAAGCATTCCAATGAGCCGTGTGATAAATGGTTTTAATGCACACCTTCCAGCCAATCAGAATCCAGTATTCAAACAGACCATGGTATAATTCTTTATACACGAACATGACTGCAAATTATTCTTTATACAGTGAAAAGGGTTAAAAATGAACACCAGTTTGATGTAAAGTTGAGGGAAACCACGAAAAATGTATTTTGCTCTAAAGAATGCTTGGTTATTTTCCGGCCAGTGTTGGGACCCAACAATGGGTTAAAACAACCCAGCATAAGTTCATCTACAATTCCCTGTTTGACCCAACACTGTGTTGAGTTTTCAGTTTTCTGTGGATTTCAGTTAGTTTTTAGTTTGTTGTTCCACACATGTTTCGGTGTTTTTTCTGTGGTCTCACATGGATGTTCAGTGATTTCTCATTTTCTTATACCAGAAACAATAAACGAGTAAAGCAAACACTTGACACACGTGTATTTGTGTGCTTAAGTTGAATGAAATTCTGGCCCCCATGAGAAACGTTATATCACCGACACAAGCTCAAGTTTGATTTGTAGTATGTCCAGATGTGGCTGATGAATTGTGCATTGAAATGTGCGGTGTTTGCAGTGCTTTTATGCTTTGCTGGTGAAATCTTTGACAAAGCTCAGTGTGTTTCTCAGATCCCTCCGAGGAAAGTCTCCAATTAGTGGCGCGTAGTCGCCGCTTCACATCTGACAGCCAGCGTTCACGCACGGCAAAAGTAAGCGCTGCAAATCCGCTTGTGTGCCGCTGGCTTTCCCCTTAAAACAGCACGGCACATCTGTGAAGCGACAAGCCCCCTCACGTCAGTTCAAACGCATGAAGACCATTACAGCTCCAGTCCTCGTGTGGGCTCCGAGGTGTGATCGGATTCAAATACAGAAAGAAAACATGCTCCTGGATGTTTGGAAGGAAACAACAGTCCAGCGCTTCGGATGGGATACACAAACAAAAATAACATCCAAACTCACTCAGTTTTGTGTGTGTGTGTATAAAGTGCCTTTGTAAACTAGTATACTGAGTCTGTGTGTGTGTGTGTGTGTGTGTGTGTGTGTGTGTGTGTGTGTGTGTGAGAGAGAGAGACCATCCATGTGTGGGGGGGTTAGGAGACTTTTGGAGGGTTATGAACCATTGTAAAGTTGAGTTGAGAAACACACAAAGCTCAGAGAACGTTCAAACTGTGCGTGCAGGGGAAGTTCATCAAATCTTTAAAAGCTATTAAAAAGTCACAGAGGTTTTTAAAGTGAACATCAATTTTTAGAGCTCAGCCCTAAACTACTTCATCAGCTTTCTAAATGTAATCTGTGTAAAATGAGTTTCAAGTCCTTATCCAGTAATCACACATGACATGAAGATTCATCCGTCAAGCACTGAGGGACGTTACTCTGTTTACATTCTGAGCTTGTGTGCAGCCCTAAATTCAAGCTCTTACACTTTTAATGAACGCGCACGTCTTCAAAACCAAGGTGCTACAACAGCGATGCCATAGAGAAGAACCAGTTTTCAATCAAAGGTTCTTTAAAAAGCATCTCTTTCTCAAGCTTTTGTGAAACAGAAAGGCTCTTCAGATGTTAAAGGTTCTTTATGGAACCATTTAGACAAAAAGGTTCTTCCATGGCATCGTGAAGCACCTTCATTTTTAAGAGTGTGAAGATAATAGAGACTCAGTGAAGGTGAATGTAAGTTTTGACAAACATCAGTTGTCTCGTCTGTGAGTAAATGTGTTAGATGATGATGATGTGGAACAGAAATGTTACTGTTGGGCGTCCTAAATAAAAATTCTTTCTCAGGCCTAATTTATTTCAAAAACTGCTGACTGTAAAACTTGATAATATCTTTATCACACTTTAAAAATCTGTAAGAATAGGGCTCAATATACTGATAAAAAAAGAATATATTTGAAAAGATTTTTTACAGTTGTTTGAGCCCTGTGTGCAGTGTATTTCATGCATATTTATGTACTAATGCCTCCTCTGTGGAGGACCTGAGCTGAAAACACATATGGGACAGAGTAGATAGTAGATTATACTAAATACGACTAGTAGAACACAACACTGTTTTTCATGTATTGGCCGGGCTTGATGGGGTTTGTAAATTGAGTTTTGAAATGGAAGCGGAAACGGAGATAGCAGCTGTAATCCCACGACTCATCCCGTCCGCTTCATGGCATCTGTTCAGATGTTTGAGTGCTGCTCTTCAGCAAGTGTACAGTAGATGATGTGATCTAAGGGCCAGTGTGCTGTGGATGCTGATGTCTTGTGATTCTAGCGTTTGAAACGCTCGGGCTCTGAAGGAGAAAGAGACTCTCCGGGTGCTGCTGATGTCCATGAACTAAAAGCTTTTTGACCTGAACGCCCTAATAAATAACTAAATGCGCGGATGAATATTGAACTGTGCTGTGTCATGCTTCACTGCTGTATATTAATGTATTACCAGCATTTATAAAGATGTGATATGATTTTGGTTGGAGAAATGATAACAAGAAATAATTGTTATTTGCTAAGACAAGCATCACTGTTGATAATGTTCAGGCGTGAACTTCTAGATTTAATTTACAGAATGTTGCCTGTCAGTTTTGCTTCAAAAGATATTAAAACGTTTCTTGATTCTTGCTTAGACTAGTTTTTCTCTTTCCTTTTGCTTCTGCTTTAAAGAAAAGTATGGAGATGGTTGTGATGAGAATGTGAATGTTTGGTGTTTACTGTAATCAATCACAAACGTTGACGCTCTGAATGAACTGTTGTTGTGTTTCTTCAACAGTCTAAGAGTTACACGTGCAGCAGTCAGGGGAGGATTCTGTGCTTTACAATCCACTTTCAGTCGGGTTTTTCCTGCTCCGACAACATTTCAGCGGTAAGAACACCAGACATCGCTGTGTTTGTTATTACTGACCTTCCACGGGATTTACACATCTATTCACTGTCAGAAAACAAGTACAAAAGCCGTCACTGGGGTGGCGCCCTTTAAAGATCTTTTTTTGTGTCTCTACAGGTGCAAAACATGAAATACCTTTCTGGGTATATAATTATACGCCTAAGGACCTTTTGTGTACAGGTAGTACATTTGAAGTACATTTCATGTTTTGTACCTGTAGAGATATAAAAAGAAGCTGTTGAGGGTATCACCCCAGTGACGGCTATTGTACCTTAAAACATACCGTTTTTTCCTTTTTTTGACTGTGTACTATTTCTTTACTTCAATCATAAACTCAAAGTGAATGAACAATTTTCAGATGATGCTCTTTCAGAAGTGTGTTTGAGTCATTCTCACACAATAGTTCCTCAGTCACATCATTCTGCTGAACAGGAGCGATTCTAGGTTTTCAGTATTATGGGGGGAGAGAGACTACTCTGTAGACATGTCTAAATAAGAGAATAAAGTTATTAAAGTCCCCGTGAACCTGAAGTTGCGATCGACTTTCCTTACGTATTCTGACACTTTTCAGAGTGAAAAGGAATTTCAAAGGAGAAAATTAGTGGGCGTGGCCTGCATTTACTTCTGCGATTTGATTGGATGTGCAAAAACAGCTGTGGCCTTTTTCATAATAAGAGTTTTTAAGTGGACAAATTACATAATTAATCACAGTTTTTTTAGGGGAGCTAAGCTAGAAATTTAGGGTGGCTAAAGCCCACCTAAAAAGGGCCTAGCGATGCCGCTGCTGCTGAAGGTGACTTTATTTTTTTAATGTGAAACAACAGCACAGAATATTACGTCCGTAAACATTTGATTTGAGAAGTGTTGTGCTGTTAGTGGGTTTGTCTAACTCTAAAACTGAACTTCTCGTGATCCCGGCCGACCCGAAGACCCAGCACGACCTTTCCATCAACCATTACTCCTTCCAGAACGGCCAGAAACCTGGGACTGGTAATCGACGATCAGCTGAACTTCACAGATCATGTCGCCAGCACCACTCGGTCCTGTAGATTCAATATTAGGAGAATTAGACCTTTCCTGTCCGAGCATGCTACTAGTCCAGGCTCTTGTCCTGTCCAGACCGGACTATTGCGATGCTCTACTGGCTGGACTTCCAGCTTGCACAACCAGACCTCTTCAGATGATCCAGAATGCAGCGGCAAGAGTGGTCTTCAACGAGCCGAAGAGAGCGCACGTCACTCCTCTCTTCACTAGGTTGCACTGTAAAACATGCGGCTCATATGATAGAAGCATAATAAAGCAATCCAACAATATTATAAAATGACTGAAACGTCAGATCTGTGATGTGAACGGTTGACTCTTCAGTGACAGACTTCAACCGTTTACTGTCATTTTGTTCATTTGTGTGAATTATTCATTGTAAGTTTTAAAGGTCCATCTGAGAATATTCTTCATGGAAATTCTTCCAGTTTCTTTTGAAATAACTCAAAGTTGTGGAATGGTGATAAAAGTGAGAAATGAAATGACTGGTGTGTTATTAATGGAGTGACGCACGCTGACAGGCTGAAGTCTGTATTTGGTTTCTATTGTTCTTCAGTGAGAATATCCGGCGATGATGTTCACTGCGGTTAGACGTGTGTGTTAAAGTTCATGGTCTGTTATTAGAACGTTTGTGTGTTTTAACAGGGTTCACTTGATTCTAATGAAACTGAATGTTAGACATCCGCACACATTCGCATCTAAACTCTCGCCTTTAAAGATGACTACGTGAATTTCTCTTGATCTTTTAAAAGAAGAGTTACTGTCACTTTAAATCGCATTACAAACTCAATATGTTCTTCAGTATTTTGACTTTTTTATGTTAATTCATTGTTTTCAACTACTCTGTTTGACTGCTTTGTTTTGGCTTGTATTTTGACTGTATTTGATGTTTGGAAATGACAGAGAACCATTTGGAAATACAAATTCTCCCAGCTGAAAGGTTCCTCGGATGACGGAAAAACACGAGTCAAACTTTTGTTCCAGAATTCTGAAAACAAACAGATTGAAATGAAGGTATTTATATCATAAAAGCTCATTTCTAAAAGAGTTGAAAGCCATGCACGTTACATTTACAAAAATGGATGAAAACGAAGAAAGAAGATGCATGACACACTTGTTGTCTTCTGAAAAACTCTAGCTTACGCACCTAGAAGCGTTTGTGTCTGATTCATTCACGTTAATGGACCGAACAAACATGTTTCTTGTTTTGTGCTGGTGACAGGAGTTGGAGTTTGCTAACCTGACGGCCGTCCTGCACTGCATTCACTCGTTCATCGCTGCTAAAGTGGCCACGGTGGATCCGGTGTTCATCAACAGTCAAAGCATCACACAGAAATACATCAACAACAGCTAGAACATCATGACCGTCTCGTCTGGTTTAGGCACAATATCAACGCATATATCTAGTTCTTGTTATTTTTGTATGAATCTCAGAATGACGAATGTTTTGACATGCAGCGACTTTTGATGATGTGTTGAAGGGAACTCATATCGATTGTGTAGCAAAGCAAATGTCCAGGCATTAATGCATGCACTGTACGGTTAACCAATCACAGGCCAAAACGGGTGAAACTTCAAGGAACTTCCAGCTGTAATATCAACCAAACTATTTCTCTATTGCTCGTTTTATGTTGTATCTCAAAACTTCAGTTAGCGCACAACTAAATGGCAAGCCGTACATTGTATTGATGGTTGTCTCAATTGTAGCTGTTGAGTTGAGAAGTCTTGCCAACTGCAATTATCAGACAATTCATTTTCTGTCCAATTTCATAAAATTGCACCTGATCTTTTCTTTTTGTTTAGTTTGGTGTTACTTCGATTCTTTTTCAAATAAAGGAAGCGTTCGTTCACTGCTGACAAACGACTGAATGTTTCTGTTCTAGATCCAGAGAACTCAAGAAAATAGAAATAAATAAATGTTGCTATAAAGCATTTTTAGTTCCCTAGAGAAGTTACTCAAAAGAACCCTTTTCCACTACAAAGAACCTTTTGTGACCCAGAAAGTTTTTTCGGACGTTAAAATGGTTCTTCTATGGCATCGACTTTTTTAAGAGTGTATATGAATGATTTCTTGTTCTTGTTTCCATGAACATTGATCTGAAGTCAAACCATAATGCGAAATGTAATTGAAAAAACGTTCCTGTAAATCTTTTTTAAGTTCACCCAGGGTGTTGTGTGATTGATGTTTTGTCACGTACAGTACTCCACACGCTGCACAGAGGCCGACAACGCAAGACTTTGAAGAACAGACGTAACTGAAGCGCTCGGATGAAAAACGTTTGCTCGAGTGAATTCTAAAGTAGTTGCGTTTAAAGAAGTGTGAAGTCCGCGGGGTGACAGACACGCAGTCAGCAGAGACGCTGAAGTCGACTCCAGAGACCGAATGAGAAAGATTTACAGCCTCCAGTACTAATGTTCTAGATTCCCTCAATGACTGTCCCGTCTTTAGAGCTCTCGAATCACTCGGAAGAGATGCCGGATCACATGAGACGCTGTTGTGTTCGGTTAGAAGTGTCACTTGTGTGGAGAGTTTCTGAATATGTGTTGTTATTTAGAAAGCCTTATATAATGCATTTGCATATCTGTGTGAAATACAGTACTAGAAAAATGTTATCTGTTGTTTTCTTCAGTCTTTTCATGTGATCAGACTGACTTCATACACAAATTGAAGTTTAAGGTAAAGAATATAGCACAAACATATCTACAGTATAGCAAAAGCTATAAACATCTTAAAAACACGTTTTATTTTTGAGTCTGTGCTCACCTGTGAAATTCTATTTCTATTGCTTTTATTTAGAACAAAACTCCAAGTCTAGACACTTTACCCTACAATGTATCTTTACAGTCAGTCACAGTGCGTGTTGTTGTTGTCAGTAATGTCAGCTCACACCACTTGAGGTAAAACTGTGACGCGTTAACGTGAATTGCGATGGCATGCTTCAAAACGCAGTGATGCTCAAAATCTTGAGGCTTTTTTGTGTAGTGATGCACAAACACTTGTGTTCAGAATGTTCGTGGGGTTCAACTTCTGAAAGCGGAACGCCCTGGAACAAGAAATGTTTAGAAGATCTTGTCCTTGAGTATAATATGTCATTGTTCTAGGGTACTTGTCACTCTTGAGCTTTTAGATCATTGTTGCTCTACACAGGCTTCAGATCAGATGTAACTGATGTCAATGAACTCTTAACGTGATTAAATCAAAGTTAATGGATTCAATTACTTTCATTATGGATCATAGCCCAGATGTAGACTTTATGTAAATGGCCATTCATATGAGTTATGGCCAAAAACACTGGGTCACCATCTCAAATATGACTCGTGAGTCACGTTTGAGAGGCTCGACGGTGCCTTCCCAGAAAATAACACGATGTCGCCCAAACGAACAGCAGAGGTAAATGTCACTTATAACGGTTGATCTGAAAAAGGAAAATGCTGTCATTGTTTACTTTGTGTTAGATCTGTGCGAGCACTTCAGCTAAATTTGGACTTTTCATGTGATGACACACAAAGCTCATGACTGTCACACTTCAAACAGGGTAAAAAACACCAAATAATCCCACAATCACGGTCAATATCTCTTGCGTGTTTTATACAGCACTGGTTTTCAAACTGTTTCATTGTGTGCAAAGTGCATCGCTTTGCGGCCCCCCAATAAAAACATATCATCTTAAACTCCGAATTTTCATTAAAACAAAAACAAATTCTGTTATACAACGCTGGAACATCAATACTTTTGGTTGGTGATCTTATTTTTCTGAAGTTTGATTGCATAAAATGTATGTTAAATTTCTATATTTCATATAATGCCACAAAATCGTCATGCAAATCGACATGCAGTACCACATCTTCTGCGTATGATGTGAACTGAACCTTGAACCTGAACTGAAAATCTTTTTCTTTATCTGTCACCAAATCCCACATATCTATATGGATATAAATATCAAGGAGGGCTTACATTCGTGTATTTCTGTGTAGATAATCACGAGTTGTAACCCCTGCCAGATGCTTGACCTGATCTTGTGTTGAGAGCACTAAAACTGACACGCTTCAGAGACAAAACTAGTGTCCTGCGGGCAGAACCAGCACAGTTTCAGTTCTTTTCATTCAGTGAGACAGAAAATACTGGAAAACACAGACGAGACCCTCGCAGGAGACCACCAGGACCTGAGAAAAACAGGTATGAACATTATACATACGGTACAAGTGTCTTTATGATGTAGGGATTCAGTGGTAATTGTGTTTGTATTTTAATCAGTTGATCTAATTTGCAAAGTAAATCTATGTGTATCTCAGTATTTATTTCACACCGTACTGTACATAGAAATGTGATGTTGCCTATAGCTTGTAGAATATAGAATAATGTGTCCGTAAAAGTATTTTTATAACGTGTCACAATACATTTTGAAAACTGTCTCTTCATGTACGTTTTGCAACTTCATATACATCTTTTAATGCAACTTAAGTTGATACCAGTAAAGTTTAGTTTGCAAAATTAATATCTAATAAAGTATTTTAAGTATATTTATCATATGTGTGTACAGCATGCTATAGAATACAGAATACATACTGCTGACAGATGTTTAAATCATTCACAAATCAAATCAACGCAGTCAAACCTTAATTTTGTGTCACATGACATTGCAAACTAAAATAGATGTTCCTTATCTTTCAGTTTAAGTGAACGTTTGTGACATGACGATGCGTTTGACCTCCGTCCTGATGTTCTGCAGTCTGTTGTGTCTGAGCACACGTTCATCAAACTCTCATGAGCGTACGTAAAAAAGAAAAATACATTTTAACTACAGAGAAATCTTCACGGTGAGAAAAAAGTGATAAAATCTGTCATTGGGACGGTGTTCGTGTCCTAGAATGTTGCATTTATATACAGATATCTATGCATTTGGTACCTTTAAGGTACTAGTAGGCACTCTTTAGGAGCAAAGGTGTCATTTTTGAAAAGTGATGTCTTCTGCTTCTTTATTACACTGACGGTGTAATGAGACAGATGTCATAGCTGACAGATATGAAGAAGTTCTGTACACACCAGACACACCATGTCAATGATTTGTGTTTAATTGCCGATTTTTCATAACAAGTAACCCGAGCAAATAAAGAGTTTGTATTGGAATCGAGCTGAACGCAGCTGGTGACAGATTCATTACGGCTTATTTTGTACCTGCTGACATTTAGTTTGAACATCTCCAGACTCGGCTTTTCCCAGCACATCTGCTCTGTGACATGTCTGTAATGAGCGACCCTCGGGACGGTTCTTGAGGAATGACAGGTCTCCACACTTAACAGTAAAGGTCAGATGATGGTGGACTCTTCTGCTCAGCTGCTCTCTTCACTTTAGAGAGCTGTTAGTTAGTATAGTAATATGTGTTACGTAATGTCAGAAACCCCGCGCGGGGGGGTGATGTCATTATTATTTCTAAAGTGTCCAGAGTTTGAGCAGCAGACTCAGATCTGGCCGCCCGGGGTTTGTTTTTGCTGTCAAAACCCCCACCCCCCCGTCTCTGGGTTTGATGCATTTGTGCGGGTGGCATAATCACAGGTGAAATGGGGACGTTTTCCACCAACATCGTGTTTAAAATGAATACCAAAGCACCAAAATATGTCCCGTATTCATAAGCCCACCCTGGAGATCTAAACGTTCATGTAAAACCTGAATCTGCATTATTTTACATTTCACATGAAACATCAGTGAAGGACATGAGCAGTCTGTTTTACGGGAAAAAAACGGTTTAGTTACGTACAATTTAAGAAAGGATTTTTCTGGACGTTATAGTAACAGAGAAGTCTTCAGGTGTTTTTTATGTTGGCAACAGCAATATGATTCATTCATTAATATTAACAGCATCCATTCCATTGAGTTTGTCTGTATTGTCTGTGCTTGTTTTTGATGTTCTCAGGAAAACTGATGATGTCTGAGAGTTTGATCACATCTTCATTCCAAGAGAGTTTTAATACGATCAATAATGCAGTGAATCACAGCACACACAGGTAAACACTCCTCCTATCCCTTTTTATTATCTCTATCTATAGACAGCACTGATGGTCCCGTGTTTTTTTCTTTCTAAATAGCAAATCGTGTTCTCCGTCGTCCCCTGAGAAGATGTTTGTGTTCTCCAGACAAGCTGCATCAGAAACTCAAGATATCTCTAAAGCCGCAGAGATCTTTCACATGACGTTACGGCTTTTAAAGGAGAAGACAAACAAGAGACACAAAAGATCACTAAATGTGTCAGGTGAGACCCCTATACTGGATATACAGGTACACTAGATGTCATGTCAACATATCAGAGCCAGCGGAATTTATTAGAAAACAAGAGAATGTGTGGAAGGAAACTTCTCATGTGCGTCTCAGATATTTCTAATGAGGAGAAAAAGTGTGTGTGTCATGAGAGTTTGAGAAGAGACGTCAACAATGTGTCAAACTGAGCTCAGATTCGTCTCGTCTGCCATCAGAAGTCAATATGACTGAAGATCTCGATATCAACATGTCTCATCACATTGACTCAAATCCAGATGATTTCACCTCTACAATCTACATTCATTTACACCTCCATCTCATTCGATTCTGTTTTTATTTCTTCAAAACAATTTTAGGAGAAACATCTGAGAATAAGTTGAGACTTCTTAAATGAAACACAACTAAGAGCTCATTATAACCAGCTGATCAAAAGCCAACACTGTAAAAAACATTCCGTAAAAAAACCCCGAAAATTTTCTGTAAAATGGAGAAACAGCAATACCGTAAAATATTTAAAGGATATGGATATATACTCAATTGTTTTCCTCATTTTTCTTCTAAATTTGTTGCCTTTTTCTGAAATTTTACAGTTTTTGACCGTATTTCAATAATAAACTTAAAAAAAAAAGAAATCTTGTTAAAAAACTCCAGCTGAGGAGCCAGAAATAAACTGTAAAATAATAGTTTTCTCTGTAAAATTACATTTCCCCGTTTTCTTGTACATTTGCGGTCTTTATCTGTAATTTTATGTTTTTTGACCGTATTTCATAAATACATTAAACATTTTTGTTTTTTACATTTTACGTGGAAAATCTGTAAAAAAATTAGAGAAAACTTACATACAGCAAATGTGTGCATGTGTGTGTGTGTGTGTGCGTGCGTGCGTGTGTGTGTGCGTGTGTGCGTGCGTGCGCGCGCGTGTGTGTGTGTGTGTGTGTGTGCGTTCATGTCTGTATATCCCGGTGGGGACCTAAACCTGAATACACACCAACACATGGGGACTCGTGTCACCGTGGGGACCAAAATTGAGGTCCTCATGGGCAAACAAGCTAATAAATTGTACAGAACAATATTTTTTACAAATCTAAAAATGCAAAAAGTGTTCTATGATCTTTAGGTTTAGGGGTTGGGTTAGGGATAGGGGATAGAATATACAGTTTGTACAGTATAAAAACATTACGCCTATGGACTGTCCCCACGGAGATAGTCAACCAAAGCCTGTGCGTGTGTGCGTGTGTGTGCGTGCGTGCGTGCGCGTGCGTGTGTGTGTGCGTGCGTGCGTGCGTGCGTGTGTGTGCGTGCGTGCGTGCGTGCGTGCGTGTGTGTGTGCGTGTGTGTGCGTGTGCGTGTGTGTGTGTTTGTGTTTGTGTTCAGCGGGTATAAATGTCACATCTGATGTTATGCAGAAGAGTTGATATGAATCCTCAGCGGAGTGTTTACTCTTCTATGTCTGAGTTGCATTTGTAAACTCCCTCTCAAGATCTCTTCTCCGTGGAAGAAGTGAAGCGGATGGTTAACCTGTCTGGATGTGTTGGTGTTTCTCAGCCCATCACCTGCACGGAGGACAGAAAGTACCGCAGTATCTCAGGAGTGTGTAATAACAGGTGTGTCATCTTAATCATTTATCCAGAATGCAGAGCTGAACCGAGCTCACCGACTGAAAACACAAAACTCAGAGTCAAGCGCGGTGTGGCCTTTTGTGAAGAGGTTACAGCTGATGTGATGAGATGACCTGAGGCACAATCGAAACCAGATGGAGGCCAGATGAAAATATCACCAAACATTATGAGAATAAAGTCTTTGTGCCACAGAGATACACTTGAAATATTCATGTCTGCCCATCTCATGGCATCACTGCAAACACTGTGCTTTCTCAAATCAAACCGTGGAGAATTTGGACAATATTATTTCAAAAGGAATAAAATCACGTTTTTATTTTGCTACATGTATTTTTGTGTGGAACATTGGTTGATTTAAATGTAGTTTTCCAGCTCAGCTTGCAAGATTTTAAGCAAAAGTTTGATATTTAGGAGAAATGTATGATGTCTTTCAGTACTTTCAATGCAATAAACAAGATGTTAACATCTTTCGATCTGATTAAATATATCTTTAATTAAATGTAAAATCTTAAATGACAGCAGGGTCGTGATGTGTAACCGGTGTACTCCATTTACATTTATGCATTTGGCAGATACTTTCATCCAAAGTGACTTGCATTGAATTATATACAGTACATGTGTTTCATGTGCAACCCCTGAGATGGAACTCATGACGCTAACCACTGAGCTCCAGGAAAGCCCGTCCACTTTATATTTTTTAAAGTTATTGCGATCAGTCCTACCTTGATTCCAGAACATCCCAGTTACCATACAGTAACGTCCAGACAACCACCCACAACATCAAGCGTGAAGCGTCAGTTCTGGCAGGTCGCGTGAGTCAAGCTTACATCAGCGAGGTGCAGCTAATCAACGTTACCCAATAGCCACGCAACACACGCTAGACTGCGTCCTGATGCCTTTCTCTAATCGTGCTGCACTCACAACCCACCTCCATCCCCATCTCCACCATATCTGCCTGTATCTGTCGGGTCATTTTCATTTAATCCTGTTACGCATCATGAACTGTTCTGGTTCTCCAGGTGGGGAGGGGGGGGCATGTATTGCTTAAATATTGCTATTATTTAAATATTTGATGACAGTGGTCCTGACAGAAACCCCAGCAGTCACACAGACAAAGAGCATCCTCATGTTTTTACCCACAATGCATCTTGATCTGTGTTTATACGGTCTGTGAGAATCTCCTCGTCAGTGCAGGTGATGGGCTGTGAAAGATGATTTTGATTCTTAAGGGTACTTCTTTACATCTGGGGCCTCATTTATAAATTTGATGGTAGAGTGTGTGTACGCAAAAATCCACGACAACGTTCATGTTTATAAAAACGGAAAAGTGCTTAGCACCACGTCAGGGTCTGAGCAGACGTACGCACATTTCCTCGTCTGAGTGCTGCAGGTTTTTCGGATATTTAAGCCTCGTAAAGCTTTTGGACCTTGACAAGTGAGCTTTTATATGTTCATGACATTAATTAGAAATTGTTTACGATGAGCAGATCTGAAACTGTTTCAGAAATCATAGATTACTCTGAAAAAGTAATTCATTACTAGTTACTAATGACATATTCAATAGTGTAATTAGATTACTGTACAAATGACTCTCTGCAAAAAGTATTTAGTTACTTATTACTGATGACTTACTATATCCTACATCAACCTTGATAAGTTAAGTGATTCAAGGATAGACATGAAACGGCTCTATTAATTCATTCAAATAAATCATAAATAACTACAGAAATTATTCTTATTAACTGACCAAAGTATTACATATTTGAGAGGGACACATTAAAGCAAAGTTAGACTTCTAATTTGGATGTCGTTTCCACTATTGAATCTGATACACAGTATTTAGCTCAATTACATCAGAAGTAACTGTAATTTAATTAAATTACAGTAACTCATTACTTACTGTGAATCACATGTACGCACTTTTAGGAATGATCGTAAGATCAAATTTAGGATGGTTTGTATGCTGCATTTTATAAATGATGCCCCTGGACTTAAACGTTTTCAATGAAGCCTAAAACGTCCTCTGTGTTGTTCACATACCGACGTTTTGATTGAGTTAGTATCTGATTATACTATTTAATTTGATTTGTCGGCTTTGTTCAGTTTTATCTCAGGCACTTTGCTGATCTGGATGCTAGTATTTCGTTTCTCTGAGAATCAGGGATTGTGTTTGTTGAAGCTGAAATGCTTGCCGTGCCTCGACTGATACATCTGGTACTCTTGAATCTGTTTATAAAGGAAAACCAGTGTTTGCTGTCAACTTGTCAAATGTAAGCAGATTTAGACAGAAATAGAGGTGAATGCGAGCCAATGAATCTAGTGGTTGACAGATTTCGCTGTATGCATGTCTCACTGTAAACGTTGTTGCAGTTTTCTCTGGTATTGCTGTAAAAGTGTGATGTTTGTGATCAGGGCCCAGTTGAGTTAACTTAGCCGCTAAGTTAAGACTGCATCTTAACAACTAGTCTCACTGACTAGCAATTAGTTAGAACTAATCAGTCTTACTTTTCACATTTCAGTTAGACCTTTTTATGTAACTGGTTTAAAGAAGTTATGACCGGTCTTGAAGAAAAAAATGAGATGACTACCGGCTCAAGATGAATTCCTACTGTGTTGTTCAGACAGAATCCTCTCTGGGGAGCTGCCAACACAGCTCTGACCCGATGGCTTCCGGCTGAGTATGAGGATGATGCAACACAACCTAAAGGCTGGAACACCGGACGACAATACAACGGCTTCCAACTTCCACTGGTAACATCTTCAGTATCACAACAGTCATAACAGAAACGCCTACAAATTACAATTCAAATAAACATCATCACACATGAAAAAAATTACTGTAGTGTACTTGTACTTGTAGTGTATTTACTATAGTAAAAAACGAAATCATGTTTTGTACAGATGGTCATTTCACTATAGTATAGAATATCACAGTACACCACAATTTACTACATTTTACTCAAGTATGCTACAGTATTTTTTCCATGTGAAATTGTTTAAAGTTGATGATAAATATGGAATCAATGTAGGGGAAAAGGTTTTAATACAAGAACTGCAATAAAACCGTTCACACTGTCTCGTCTCGCATTCTCACGTGTTCGCAGAAAACACTTCAATCTAATTTAGGTGCATTAAAGTTAAATTGTTGGATTCTTTTAATGACATTTTAGCAGGTGAACAAACACTGCCGGAGGGGTTTAATCAGATTACCCCGACTGCTCATAAACGCACGACATCAAGACATCAGATCATTCTGTTTCCCTACTGACAATAATAACTGTGAGTATTGAAATTGTGTTAAAACTACACACATGATAATAATAGTGTAAATAATTGAGCGTCAGTATCTTCTCTAGCTCTATCTCAACAGAGTAGCTGGTGGTTTTACACACGTTTAGCATTTTGCCTTAAGCGTCGCAATGGTTTAAACGTCTCACTAGAGTGATATTTTCAGTGTGATTCGGTGCATTCATCACACGTCTGTGTCTGAAGGTTCGTGACGTCAGTGTGAAAGTGATGCACAGCTCCAGCGCTCCGGTCCTGAAGGATCATGAATATTCACAGATGCTGGTGGACTGGGGTCAGTACATCGACCACGACATCTCCTTCACACCACAAACAGCATTTTCACAAGGACTCAACTGTCTACACACCTGCAGAAACCACAATCCCTGTTTCCCCATACAGGTGACCATTAACATCTAGAAACTCAATGTGTTAAAGACGTAATGTCTGCGTCAAGTGGAACTCGGATGGTTCTCTTTTATAGCTCAGGAGATTTGATGGAGTTCTCTGTTGTGTTTTATTTAAGTATCAACTTAAGCCCGAAGTATAGTTCCCTTTTTACGCGTACAGTGGCCGTGACGTAAATTTCGTCATCAGAATATTAGGCGTGTACTGTACGTGCACCGCCGGAATTTTGTTACCTCCCTACGCACAGGTCGCACATTCCATTTCTTGCAGTAACCACCAGGTGGCACCCGTGTCCTGGCAGCATCCATTCAAGGTAGGAGAAGAAAACCTGACCCCTGTAGGCCCGGAGAGGTATTGCAGTATGTCGTAATGCGCATGCGCCAAAAGCCGTGTGTACGCGTACGAGTCAAAAGCGGTATACTTTGCAAGGTTGTGCGTTCGGCATACACGTAAAAAAAAGAAGAAGTATGCCACAGGCTTTAGTCTTAGATGTTTCTCTCATTAGAAAAAACACAAGAATCAAATGAGAGTGTGATTGTGTAAACACATGAAGAGTACACAGAAATGAATGTAGATTGTAGAGGTGAAATCATCTGGATTTGAGTCAATGTGATGAGACATGTTTGAGTTGATATTGAGATCTTCAGTCATATTGACTTTTGATTGCAGACGAGACGAATCTGAGCTCAGTTTGACACATCGTTGACGTCTCTTCTCAAACTCTCAGGACACATTTCTGACTCGTTTTCTCAAGAGAAATATCTGAGACGCACATGAGACAAACGCTTCCATTTTCTCTCCATTTAGATGTCTCTAGGAGAAATAATTGAGAAATGAAAGAGATCTCATTAGTGATTTGTTTCTGCGGGAGGGTTTATCTGTGATTTCTTTTGTGTCGCATCATCTAGACGACTGTCAGTGTTTTTTTCTTGAGTCCAGGAGATTTCGTTACAGCGTCTTCTCTTGCTTTGACATTCAGCGTCATGAAGCAGGTTGTGATTTTTGACAGAAGTGGTTTTGGTTTAAATGGTTTAAAGTTCTTGTCTCTCTCCGTGTGTGTGTGTGTGTGTGTGCGTGCGTGCGTGCGTGCGTGTGTGTGTGTGTGTGTGTGATGTGGAGTCAGTGGTTTGAATAGATCTGACTCAGAGGACGGTTCAGAGCTGTTGGTTCGGAACAGAGAATATGAACCTGTGAATGTGTCTGACTTTGTAATTGAAATGAATATGACTTCTTTATCTCTGACAAAGCACAAACGCTGCTGAAAACAGAGGCCAGTGTTTGTCGGTGAATCCGTCAGGGAAGCATTTGCTCATAAAAATACCAGGAGGAAGAATATGATTGAGTTTATGACTAATCTCACTGTCCCCAGCCCGGGGCAAAGAGGAGACGTTCAGAATAAAATATACAAAACAGCGTCCACCCCGAGACCCAGCGCACACTGTATACTGCATACTAATATTCACCAGACGCTCGCTGCTCTCGGCATCGGCCTGTAAATGACAAACTAAAGGATTTATGATTCATCTTTCAACTCGGTCTGAAGGAAAAGTTAGTACTCATTCAAAGACTACATAAATAAAAGTCAACATAAACCTCCTGAACTTCACTCATGCATTTCCAAATGAAACAGTCAATAAGAAAAAACAATGCTGGGCGGGACTTGACTTAAATAGTCGGGATCTGATTGGACGTCGACTCTGTCAGTCTGAGATTTTGACTTGCAGTTAATTGGAAAGAATTTACAGTAGAGATCAGATTAGTTGTTCTTTATAGAATTTGGGGGGGAAAATCCCATTTGAAAAACCGGACTGGTCAATATGAGCATAGTCTGAGACATTAATGAGATCTCTAGAAAGCAGACTTATGAGATCTTTATCTAATCACAGATATTTATTATAGAGGGTCTGTTAATAAACCGAATATGAATTTGACCCCCAAAATAAAAAAGCACGTTATATGTGTATTCAAGTTAAACACTTCACCCAAAAATGACAATTCTGTCCTCATTTCCTCGCCTTCGAGTTGTTCCAAATGTGTATAAATGTCTTTGTTCTGATGAAGACAGAGGAAGATATTTGGAAGAATGTAGGACAGCAAACAGTTCTGGGGCACCTTTGACTGCTATTGTATTTTTTATGGGAGTCAATGGGTGTTGAGATCTGTCTGGTTATACGCATTCCTCCAAATATCTTTCTCCGTGTTCATCAGAACAAAGACATTTATACACATTTGGAACAACTCGAAGGCGAGGAAATGAGGACAGAATTGTCATTTTTGGGTGAAGTATGCCTTTAATTCAGTCTGATGTTTTTAACATCTGGAGAACACAAAACTCATGCGTTCAGCATGTTGGCCTGTAGTCGTGTGAGATCAGAAGCTATATTAAGTCAATAAAATCTGCTCGCGGCACAGCACAGTGAAAACGCAGACCAGTTAAGAAGATAGAAAGTCATCTGTAATTTCACACTGAGAATCGTCCTTTATTTCCGAGTCTGCCGCGATTGCATGTGCTCTCACTTCCAGAAATCTCCGCCTGAATGCAGAAAACACAGCGGGGGGGACGAGACGAGGACTTTTAAATCTTAAAGACGACAAGAACGCCTTTTGCAAGAGGGCCATTCAAGTGTCAGCTTGAGCTCTGCTGAACATCCACATGCACTTACAGTAAAACACTGAATGAACGTTGTGTGAGATTTAAAATCCAGCAGGACGTGTGAAAGGAACATGAAACTGAATTTACACAAACTCACCACGACATCACAACACTTTCATCTTCAGCTCTTTCATAGCTCAGAAGATTTGATGAAGTTTCAAATGAGTCTCTTCAAAAATTGCTCATAAAAACGAGAATCAAATGAGTGTCATTCTTGAGACACGTGAAGAGTCTGGAGGTGTACGAATGTCGATTGTAGAGGTGAAATCATCTGGATTTGATGAGAAATGTTTGAGTTGATATTGAGATCTTTAATAATATTGACTTCTGATTGCAGTCTGAGCTCGGTTTGACACATCTCTTCTCAAACTCTATAGATGACAGACACATTTGTGACATTTATGACTCATTTCAATTCAAAAAATTTTCAAATCAAAAAGATTTTAAAGAGATCACATCTGTGATTTTTTTTAAGGGGGAAATATTTTATTTTATGCTTGTTGTCTGTAAAAAAATCCAACTTGCAAAATGTTCTCCCTACGAAGATAAATAAGTAACTTGAACATAGAATTTTAAGTTAAAGGAGCCAAATGATTGTTTTGCATCTACTAAACACAATTAGCCTAAACATGTTTCTGACTAAGATTATTTTGTTGACTGGACTTAGATTCTTAAGGTTTTGGACAAGATTTTGGCCAACTTACAAAACAGAGTATTCTGAGCAAACAACACTGCAAGAGTTTGAAAGTTCCCAAGATGCATTGCAGCACGTTCAATCCTGTGTTTCTTATTTGTTTTTCTTTTAAAGATGAGTGTTGTAGTTCTTGCTGGCTTAATTCATGCTTTAACATCGTTGTTACTGTTAGTTATTGTGTTTAGAGTTTTTTTAATGAATGATGGTTTTTGATTGTTATCGTGGTTGAGATTAGTGGGTTCAGTGTTGAGGTGCACGACACAACGCCACGACCGGTGTAAATGTACTCAACGCAAACAGTTATTTGATCAAAGTTTTAGTCTGTTTGAGGCAGAAAACATGTCCAATTGTAGTAAAAGACAAAGACATCTGTTTATTTATAAATAACCAATCTATATGATCCTTTTATGCTGAAAAATATTTTGTTTGGACTATGTTGTGACAACTGATGACTTAAACACAATTTTTCAAGTTGGGTGAACTTCAGTCTCGGCTCGTTGAGATAACTCAAAAACGTGCTTGTGGTTGTTTAATTCTTTTAATTTGACTCAACTCTTTTTTTACGGTGTGGGTTTAGATTTACTTGGACTAAAGTGCATATACTGTATTTAAAATGGCAATGTTATCTTTTTAAGAAGTCACATCCAGTGTTGTAGTGTTGAAGCGTGAACAACACAAATCTAATTTCTCAGTAAACGCAGTGCTTTCACATGATTGTTGTTCCCTAAATGTCATCTTAATCTCCTGAATTGAACGAGGTTTGGCTAAATGTCAATGTTGTTGTAATGTTATCAAATCAGAAAGACGTCTGCATCAACAAAGATGTTTTCTGGTATAAATCCATTAACTTGAAGCATGAAACTCATCTGTGCTTCACAAATTCATGTGGACGGCCGTCATGTTTCATCAATGAAAGGTTTAATACAGGATGTGTTGTGTAGTTGTGATACCAACGAATACAACACATGAAAATGTCAAGTTTCAGAGGATTTCTTGCATGGGGAAAGAGAAAGTACAGTAATCTCTTTCTCTCTTCCTGTAGATTTCCAGGAATGACAGACTGTCTGGCAGTAAAAACTGTCTTCCATTTTCCCGTTCTTCACCCGCCTGCCCAGACGTTCATCAGCTCGACTCACGACACACACTTCAGCGTCAACAAATGAATTCAGTCTCTTCCTTCATAGACGCGTCCACCGTCTACGGTCATTCAGAGCCGCTGGAGAAAACCCTGAGAAATCTCTCCAGTACCGAAGGCTTGCTGGCTGTCAACAGAAAATACACCGATCGCGGTCGAGCGTACCTTCCGTCTGTCACCGGCGGTCCGTCCTCATGCTTCCAGCAGCCCGGGTCAGCCGAGGGTGACCGGGTGGAATGTTTCGTGGCTGGAGACACCAGAGTCAATGAGATTCTGCCCCTGTCTGCCCTTCACACGCTCTGGGTGAGAGAACACAACCGAGTGGCCGAACACCTGAGACGTCTCAACCCTCACTGGAGGTCAGAGGTCGTCTACCAGGAGACGCGTAAGATCATCGGAGCGCTCCATCAGGTAACAGTCATCACCACATTCATCGCAGATAGAGCACACGATGTATCGACATATCATTGATCTTCTGGCTTGAGAAAGAAGAGACGGACATCTGTGAGTACACTGAGGAATCAGCACCGCGGTTATACCATGTTTTATGGAAATGGTGATGTGTAGTTAACTTTTGACATTCACTGGAGTATGGAAAAACGCACGTTCCTGTGATTGTTTGAAGGGTTAATAAAATCAACATTTTCTTTGTTCAGAATATCACATGGGCGAAAAGCAAAGTTTTTCTCAAGTTTTAGTGTTCCTTTTTATTCTTCTGTATCTGCAGTATTTTAACAAATACTATCTGGTGAGGTGAACGTTTTGAAAAACTGAAATTAATATTAGTTTAAATTCTGCCTCACAAACTTTTAACTAGCAAGCTTTGACTGATTGTACATGTCTAAAAATATAGAAAAAATTATGATAATCATTTAGTTCTTAAAGGGGTCATATGGCACGAATATGTGTTTTTCTGTGTCCTTGGTGTGTTATACATTATAATAATTAGTCACGTAAAATTGATGTTCCGAATATGGTCAGAGGCGTTACATTTCCCTCACACGCTTACAGTATTCCACCAATCACTACACACTGGTGAACTGGCCAATCACAGCACACCTCGATGAGCTTTGTTAAACATCTGCTCGTTTCAGAGAGGCGGAGCAAAGAGGAGATACAAACATGCACGGTGTGTGGAAAATACAGCGTTTATCAACCTTAAATCCTGTTTACACATTACATCACATCTAAAACAAACCATAATATTCCTTTTAGCCATGTCCTGTGACCCCTTTAATCTTCTAAATTGTTGTCAATATTTAAATTCGATATACGGTATTTACATTACATTACATTATATTTAAATGTGGCCCTAATTGATGTCCAGTTGCAGTTTTTAGGACTCTATTTTTTCATGATCACACAAAAGTCAGGCCACTTTCGGGCCACTTTCACAGGTAGAACTTATGAATTCATGCTGTGTTCAGGATTTCTGTGTTAACAACTCTAAACAAGAGTTATTATAGTTTTGTTTTTAGTTTTTTATTAATATTTTAAATGATCTTTTATCTTTAGATTGATCGTTTTTATGTTTTATTTTGAATTTGTCATGTTTCAAATGTAAGTACATTTTTTAGCAATTTTGTCATTTTATTCTTTGTTTACTTTTATGTTGCTCTATGAGATCACTTTAGTTTGATTTTCGTTTTAGATTATTATTATAATTTTAGTGCTTCAAACTTACTTCAGTTTATTTCTACAAGTTTATTTCTTAGTTGAAATTTTCCCAATAATATTTTATATGATTTTAACAAACAAAAAGGTTTTCGGTTTTAATTTTAGTCAACTAAAACAACCTTGCTCTAAACTAAACACGGTTAATCTATCTAGGCGTTGACAGATGGTGGAGAGTTTGTGTCTCATTAGGGATTTATCTCCAGTAAGCATGCTGCGCTCCAGGAGGTGAACACAGAGTAACTGCAGAATTTAGAGAGTGATGTTGTTTACGCATCCTCTCCATCTACTGGCTGTGTAAAACTCATCTCTGAATCAACACAAAACTAGAAGCACGCGATAATATCTCTAACGTGACTGTATTAACACACTATTAAGATTAGTCGCGGTTGAAAGATTTCTGTGATGTGATTTGGTTTGGTGTCAGATTCACCACACTGCGCAGAGAAGAACTTCAGGGATTAAAGAGGTTGAGTCGCACATCTAAAGCAGAGCAGCATCAAAGAAACATTTGATGGCTTTCACAAGTATCTCTGCCCAGACCCCCGAATGTGCCAAGTGACTGTAAAGTGATGGAGAAGTGAAGGAAACGGAGCGAGCGTCCGCAGGGTCTGACCTCACGCCGTCCCTGAAAACCTTGGACAGTGAGTTTAGATTTAGTCGTGAGCCGGCGGTCAGACACCACGCCCGGGCGGGTTCTTCTTCGTACACAGAGATCAGACTGAGTGAATGCGAGCTGTATCGCCCGAGAGAGATGACCATATACAACTTCATTTTATCTCCAGACTCCTGATGTCCCAAATGACCAGACAAGTAATCTGCTGAAGATATCCACCATATCCCAGACGCCAGTTTTATTCGCGCTAGTAAACCAGGGGACTCTGCTTTGCATCAATCTTCTTATTGATATTTCTTTCAGATTATAACCATGAGGGATTACATTCCAAAAATCATCGGACAAGAATGGTTTGACAAGTATCTTGGAGAATATGAGGGTTATGACGCCTCTTTAAAGCCGTCCGTATCAAACGTGTTCGCCAGCGCCGCGTTCCGCTTCGGCCACGCCACCATTTCAGCAACACTCAAGAGACTCAATGAGAGCCTTCAGGAACATGAGCGCTTCTCTTCCGTGGATCTCCATCAGACGTTCTTCAGCCCGTGGAGACTGGTTAGAGAAGGTAAAGCTGTCTGTCTGCGTCTAAACGACATCTCTTTTCTTTACTGATATGGTTAAGAGTCATGTTAATGATGGTCTGTCCATTAACAGCTTATCCACGAACCCGCCGCCACGTGTTTGATTGAATTTCACTGTTTATTTGGTCATTTCCAATTCTCTCGATTCTTTCTCTTCAACGTATGTGTCTATTGTTTGTGTCTCGACTACTTAAACAAACAAAAAACAAGTGTGACTAGAACGTCAGTCCCTTCCAAAGGATTTTTCACACAAATCTGAAAACGTAAAAGTTGATAAGACACATTTGTTCTTCACTTGCTCAAATGTTTCACACCGTGAACCCTGTGAACTATTTCTTCCCAAAGATGAAGGTTAGGTTTGTCTGGGGTTGTGTCTTGTGAGAAGGAGGCTATTGCTGACACCAGCTTCTCTTTAATGGTATAAAATATTGAAAAGCTTCCTGGCGTTGATAAGAACCAAAGAGTGAAAGTGTTCCAGAGCGACGCTGGACTTCATGATTGAACCGATTCATTCAGACGTGTCCAGACAACAGACAGAAATGTTGAATATGTGTCAATATTAAATGACGACTGCACGTCTCCGTCACACGGCCTGTGCTGCCGTCAGCTTCACGTCATTTCTCTCATTTACTGTCTGACCATTTATTGTACAGCAGCTTCACTCGTGTTTTACATCACAATCTATGACATTGTAGAATTAAGACAAATTTGTTTGAGAGAAATCTAACATGAAGATAACCTGATAACCCGCTAGTGGTGAAACAACTAACTGCACACCCTTAAGAAAATGTACCCTGGTTTTACTATAGTAAAAATGTCACAGTGGTTTTGGTGGACTGATAGCCACAGTGTAAAAAATCCTCCCGTTTCAACTTAAACACTTAACTTGAACATTTAAAGCAACTTTTGAACTTAAGTCAAATTGGCTCTCACTTGAATTTAAATTATTCATAAAGACTTAAAGGAGTAGTTCACTTTCAAAATAAATGTTCATGATCATTTCCTCACCCCCATGTCATCCAAGATGTTTATGTATTTGTTTCATGAGCTCCAGGAAAGCCCGTCCACTTTATATTTTTTAAAGTTATTGCGATCAGTCCTACCTTGATTCCAGAACATCCCAGTTACCATACAGTAACGTCCAGACAACCACCCACAACATCAAGCGTGAAGCGTCAGTTCTGGCAGGTCGCGTGAGTCAAGCTTGCATCAGCGAGGTGCAGCTAATCAACGTTACCCAATAGCCACGCAACACACGCTAGACTGCGTCCTGATGCCTTTCTCTAATCGTGCTGCACTCACAACCCACCTCCATCCCCATCTCCACAATATCTGCCTGTATCTGTCGGGTCATTTTCATTTAATCCTGTTACGCATCATGAACTGTTCTGGTTCTCCAGGTGGGGAGGGGGGGGCATGTATTGCTTAAATATTGCTATTATTTAAATATTTGATGACAGTGGTCCTGACAGAAACCCCAGCAGTCACACAGACAAAGAGCATCCTCATGTTTTTACCCACAATGCATCTTGATCTGTGTTTATACGGTCTGTGAGAATCTCCTCGTCAGTGCAGGTGATGGGCTGTGAAAGATGATTTTGATTCTTAAGGGTACTTCTTTACATCTGGGGCCTCATTTATAAATTTGATGGTAGAGTGTGTGTACGCAAAAATCCACGACAACGTTCATGTTTATAAAAACGGAAAAGTGCTTAGCACCACGTCAGGGTCTGAGCAGACGTACGCACATTTCCTCGTCTGAGTGCTGCAGGTTTTTCGGATATTTAAGCCTCGTAAAGCTTTTGGACCTTGACAAGTGAGCTTTTATATGTTAATGACATTAATTAGAAATTGTTTACGATGAGCAGATCTGAAACTGTTTCAGAAATCATAGATTACTCTGAAAAAGTAATTCATTACTAGTTACTAATGACATATTCAATAGTGTAATTAGATTACTGTACAAATGACTCTCTGCAAAAAGTATTTAGTTACTTATTACTGATGACTTTCTATATCCTACATCAACCTTGATAAGTTAAGTGATTCAAGGATAGACATGAAACGGCTCTATTAATTCATTCAAATAAATCATAAATAACTACAGAAATTATTCTTATTAACTGACCAAAGTATTACATATTTGAGAGGGACACATTAAAGCAAAGTTAGACTTCTAATTTGGATGTCGTTTCCACTATTGAATCTGATACACAGTATTTAGCTCAATTACATCAGAAGTAACTGTAATTAAATTACAGTAACTCATTACTTACTGTGAATCACATGTACGCACTTTTAGGAATGATCGTAAGATCAAATTTAGGATGGTTTGTATGCTGCATTTTATAAATGATGCCCCTGGACTTAAACGTTTTCAATGAAGCCTAAAACGTCCTCTGTGTTGTTCACATACCGACGTTTTGATTGAGTTAGTATCTGATTATACTATTTAATTTGATTTGTCGGCTTTGTTCAGTTTTATCTCAGGCACTTTGCTGATCTGGATGCTAGTATTTCGTTTCTCTGAGAATCAGGGATTGTGTTTGTTGAAGCTGAAATGCTTGCCGTGCCTCGACTGATACATCTGGTACTCTTGAATCTGTTTATAAAGGAAAACCAGTGTTTGCTGTCAACTTGTCAAATGTAAGCAGATTTAGACAGAAATAGAGGTGAATGCGAGCCAATGAATCTAGTGGTTGACAGATTTCGCTGTATGCATGTCTCACTGTAAACGTTGTTGCAGTTTTCTCTGGTATTGCTGTAAAAGTGTGATGTTTGTGATCAGGGCCCAGTTGAGTTAACTTAGCCGCTAAGTTAAGACTGCATCTTAACAACTAGTCTCACTGACTAGCAATTAGTTAGAACTAATCAGTCTTACTTTTCACATTTCAGTTAGACCTTTTTATGTAACTGGTTTAAAGAAGTTATGACCGGTCTTGAAGAAAAAAATGAGATGACTACCGGCTCAAGATGAATTCCTACTGTGTTGTTCAGACAGAATCCTCTCTGGGGAGCTGCCAACACAGCTCTGACCCGATGGCTTCCGGCTGAGTATGAGGATGATGCAACACAACCTAAAGGCTGGAACACCGGACGACAATACAACGGCTTCCAACTTCCACTGGTAACATCTTCAGTATCACAACAGTCATAACAGAAACGCCTACAAATTACAATTCAAATAAACATCATCACACATGAAAAAAATTACTGTAGTGTACTTGTACTTGTAGTGTATTTACTATAGTAAAAAACGAAATCATGTTTTGTACAGATGGTCATTTCACTATAGTATAGAATATCACAGTACACCACAATTTACTACATTTTACTCAAGTATGCTACAGTATTTTTTCCATGTGAAATTGTTTAAAGTTGATGATAAATATGGAATCAATGTAGGGGAAAAGGTTTTAATACAAGAACTGCAATAAAACCGTTCACACTGTCTCGTCTCGCATTCTCACGTGTTCGCAGAAAACACTTCAATCTAATTTAGGTGCATTAAAGTTAAATTGTTGGATTCTTTTAATGACATTTTAGCAGGTGAACAAACACTGCCGGAGGGGTTTAATCAGATTACCCCGACTGCTCATAAACGCACGACATCAAGACATCAGATCATTCTGTTTCCCTACTGACAATAATAACTGTGAGTATTGAAATTGTGTTAAAACTACACACATGATAATAATAGTGTAAATAATTGAGCGTCAGTATCTTCTCTAGCTCTATCTCAACAGAGTAGCTGGTGGTTTTACACACGTTTAGCATTTTGCCTTAAGCGTCGCAATGGTTTAAACGTCTCACTAGAGTGATATTTTCAGTGTGATTCGGTGCATTCATCACACGTCTGTGTCTGAAGGTTCGTGACGTCAGTGTGAAAGTGATGCACAGCTCCAGCGCTCCGGTCCTGAAGGATCATGAATATTCACAGATGCTGGTGGACTGGGGTCAGTACATCGACCACGACATCTCCTTCACACCACAAACAGCATTTTCACAAGGACTCAACTGTCTACACACCTGCAGAAACCACAATCCCTGTTTCCCCATACAGGTGACCATTAACATCTAGAAACTCAATGTGTTAAAGACGTAATGTCTGCGTCAAGTGGAACTCGGATGGTTCTCTTTTATAGCTCAGGAGATTTGATGGAGTTCTCTGTTGTGTTTTATTTAAGTATCAACTTAAGCCCGAAGTATAGTTCCCTTTTTACGCGTACAGTGGCCGTGACGTAAATTTCATCATCAGAATATTAGGCGTGTACTGTACGCGCACCGCCGGAATTTTGTTACCTCCCTACGCACAGGTCGCACATTCCATTTCTTGCAGTAACCACCAGGTGGCACCCGTGTCCTGGCAGCATCCATTCAAGGTAGGAGAAGAAAACCTGACCCCTGTAGGCCCGGAGAGGTATTGCAGTATGTCGTAATGCGCATGCTCCAAAAGCCGTGTGTACGCGTACGAGTCAAAAGCGGTATACTTTGCAAGGTTGTGCGTTCGGCATACACGTAAAAAAAAGAAGAAGTATGCCACAGGCTTTAGTCTTAGATGTTTCTCTCATTAGAAAAAACACAAGAATCAAATGAGAGTGTGATTGTGTAAACACATGAAGAGTACACAGAAATGAATGTAGATTGTAGAGGTGAAATCATCTGGATTTGAGTCAATGTGATGAGACATGTTTGAGTTGATATTGAGATCTTCAGTCATATTGACTTTTGATTGCAGACGAGACGAATCTGAGCTCAGTTTGACACATCGTTGACGTCTCTTCTCAAACTCTCAGGACACATTTCTGACTCGTTTTCTCAAGAGAAATATCTGAGACGCACATGAGACAAACGCTTCCATTTTCTCTCCATTTAGATGTCTCTAGGAGAAATAATTGAGAAATGAAAGAGATCTCATTAGTGATTTGTTTCTGCGGGAGGGTTTATCTGTGATTTCTTTTGTGTCGCATCATCTAGACGACTGTCAGTGTTTTTTTCTTGAGTCCAGGAGATTTCGTTACAGCGTCTTCTCTTGCTTTGACATTCAGCGTCATGAAGCAGGTTGTGATTTTTGACAGAAGTGGTTTTGGTTTAAATGGTTTAAAGTTCTTGTCTCTCTCCGTGTGTGTGTGTGTGTGTGTGCGTGCGTGCGTGCGTGCGTGTGTGTGTGTGTGTGTGTGATGTGGAGTCAGTGGTTTGAATAGATCTGACTCAGAGGACGGTTCAGAGCTGTTGGTTCGGAACAGAGAATATGAACCTGTGAATGTGTCTGACTTTGTAATTGAAATGAATATGACTTCTTTATCTCTGACAAAGCACAAACGCTGCTGAAAACAGAGGCCAGTGTTTGTCGGTGAATCCGTCAGGGAAGCATTTGCTCATAAAAATACCAGGAGGAAGAATATGATTGAGTTTATGACTAATCTCACTGTCCCCAGCCCGGGGCAAAGAGGAGACGTTCAGAATAAAATATACAAAACAGCGTCCACCCCGAGACCCAGCGCACACTGTATACTGCATACTAATATTCACCAGACGCTCGCTGCTCTCGGCATCGGCCTGTAAATGACAAACTAAAGGATTTATGATTCATCTTTCAACTCGGTCTGAAGGAAAAGTTAGTACTCATTCAAAGACTACATAAATAAAAGTCAACATAAACCTCCTGAACTTCACTCATGCATTTCCAAATGAAACAGTCAATAAGAAAAAACAATGCTGGGCGGGACTTGACTTAAATAGTCGGGATCTGATTGGACGTCGACTCTGTCAGTCTGAGATTTTGACTTGCAGTTAATTGGAAAGAATTTACAGTAGAGATCAGATTAGTTGTTCTTTATAGAATTTGGGGGGGAAAATCCCATTTGAAAAACCGGACTGGTCAATATGAGCATAGTCTGAGACATTAATGAGATCTCTAGAAAGCAGACTTATGAGATCTTTATCTAATCACAGATATTTATTATAGAGGGTCTGTTAATAAACCGAATATGAATTTGACCCCCAAAATAAAAAAGCACGTTATATGTGTATTCAAGTTAAACACTTCACCCAAAAATGACAATTCTGTCCTCATTTCCTCGCCTTCGAGTTGTTCCAAATGTGTATAAATGTCTTTGTTCTGATGAAGACAGAGGAAGATATTTGGAAGAATGTAGGACAGCAAACAGTTCTGGGGCACCTTTGACTGCTATTGTATTTTTTATGGGAGTCAATGGGTGTTGAGATCTGTCTGGTTATACGCATTCCTCCAAATATCTTTCTCCGTGTTCATCAGAACAAAGACATTTATACACATTTGGAACAACTCGAAGGCGAGGAAATGAGGACAGAATTGTCATTTTTGGGTGAAGTATGCCTTTAATTCAGTCTGATGTTTTTAACATCTGGAGAACACAAAACTCATGCGTTCAGCATGTTGGCCTGTAGTCGTGTGAGATCAGAAGCTATATTAAGTCAATAAAATCTGCTCGCGGCACAGCACAGTGAAAACGCAGACCAGTTAAGAAGATAGAAAGTCATCTGTAATTTCACACTGAGAATCGTCCTTTATTTCCGAGTCTGCCGCGATTGCATGTGCTCTCACTTCCAGAAATCTCCGCCTGAATGCAGAAAACACAGCGGGGGGGACGAGACGAGGACTTTTAAATCTTAAAGACGACAAGAACGCCTTTTGCAAGAGGGCCATTCAAGTGTCAGCTTGAGCTCTGCTGAACATCCACATGCACTTACAGTAAAACACTGAATGAACGTTGTGTGAGATTTAAAATCCAGCAGGACGTGTGAAAGGAACATGAAACTGAACTTACACAAACTCACCACGACATCACAACACTTTCATCTTCAGCTCTTTCATAGCTCAGAAGATTTGATGAAGTTTCAAATGAGTCTCTTCTAAAATTGCTCATAAAAACGAGAATCAAATGAGTGTCATTCTTGAGACACATGAAGAGTCTGGAGGTGTAAGAATGTCGATTGTAGAGGTGAAATCATCTGGATTTGATGAGAAATGTTTGAGTTGATATTGAGATCTTTAATAATATTGACTTCTGATTGCAGTCTGAGCTCGGTTTGACACATCTCTTCTCAAACTCTATAGATGACAGACACATTTGTGACATTTATGACTCATTTCAATTCAAAAAATTTTCAAATCAAAAAGATTTTAAAGAGATCACATCTGTGATTTTTTTTAAGGGGGAAATATTTTATTTTATGCTTGTTGTCTGTAAAAAAATCCAACTTGCAAAATGTTCTCCCTACGAAGATAAATAAGTAACTTGAACATAGAATTTTAAGTTAAAGGAGCCAAATGATTGTTTTGCATCTACTAAACACAATTAGCCTAAACATGTTTCTGACTAAGATTATTTTGTTGACTGGACTTAGATTCTTAAGGTTTTGGACAAGATTTTGGCCAACTTACAAAACAGAGTATTCTGAGCAAACAACACTGCAAGAGTTTGAAAGTTCCCAAGATGCATTGCAGCACGTTCAATCCTGTGTTTCTTATTTGTTTTTCTTTTAAAGATGAGTGTTGTAGTTCTTGCTGGCTTAATTCATGCTTTAACATCGTTGTTACTGTTAGTTATTGTGTTTAGAGTTTTTTTAATGAATGATGGTTTTTGATTGTTATCGTGGTTGAGATTAGTGGGTTCAGTGTTGAGGTGCACGACACAACGCCACGACCGGTGTAAATGTACTCAACGCAAACAGTTATTTGATCAAAGTTTTAGTCTGTTTGAGGCAGAAAACATGTCCAATTGTAGTAAAAGACAAAGACATCTGTTTATTTATAAATAACCAATCTATATGATCCTTTTATGCTGAAAAATATTTTGTTTGGACTATGTTGTGACAACTGATGACTTAAACACAATTTTTCAAGTTGGGTGAACTTCAGTCTCGGCTCGTTGAGATAACTCAAAAACGTGCTTGTGGTTGTTTAATTCTTTTAATTTGACTCAACTCTTTTTTTACGGTGTGGGTTTAGATTTACTTGGACTAAAGTGCATATACTGTATTTAAAATGGCAATGTTATCTTTTTAAGAAGTCACATCCAGTGTTGTAGTGTTGAAGCGTGAACAACACAAATCTAATTTCTCAGTAAACGCAGTGCTTTCACATGATTGTTGTTCCCTAAATGTCATCTTAATCTCCTGAATTGAACGAGGTTTGGCTAAATGTCAATGTTGTTGTAATGTTATCAAATCAGAAAGACGTCTGCATCAACAAAGATGTTTTCTGGTATAAATCCATTAACTTGAAGCATGAAACTCATCTGTGCTTCACAAATTCATGTGGACGGCCGTCATGTTTCATCAATGAAAGGTTTAATACAGGATGTGTTGTGTAGTTGTGATACCAACGAATACAACACATGAAAATGTCAAGTTTCAGAGGATTTCTTGCATGGGGAAAGAGAAAGTACAGTAATCTCTTTCTCTCTTCCTGTAGATTTCCAGGAATGACAGACTGTCTGGCAGTAAAAACTGTCTTCCATTTTCCCGTTCTTCACCCGCCTGCCCAGACGTTCATCAGCTCGACTCACGACACACACTTCAGCGTCAACAAATGAATTCAGTCTCTTCCTTCATAGACGCGTCCACCGTCTACGGTCATTCAGAGCCGCTGGAGAAAACCCTGAGAAATCTCTCCAGTACCGAAGGCTTGCTGGCTGTCAACAGAAAATACACCGATCGCGGTCGAGCGTACCTTCCGTCTGTCACCGGCGGTCCGTCCTCATGCTTCCAGCAGCCCGGGTCAGCCGAGGGTGACCGGGTGGAATGTTTCGTGGCTGGAGACACCAGAGTCAATGAGATTCTGCCCCTGTCTGCCCTTCACACGCTCTGGGTGAGAGAACACAACCGAGTGGCCGAACACCTGAGACGTCTCAACCCTCACTGGAGGTCAGAGGTCGTCTACCAGGAGACGCGTAAGATCATCGGAGCGCTCCATCAGGTAACAGTCATCACCACATTCATCGCAGATAGAGCACACGATGTATCGACATATCATTGATCTTCTGGCTTGAGAAAGAAGAGACGGACATCTGTGAGTACACTGAGGAATCAGCACCGCGGTTATACCATGTTTTATGGAAATGGTGATGTGTAGTTAACTTTTGACATTCACTGGAGTATGGAAAAACGCACGTTCCTGTGATTGTTTGAAGGGTTAATAAAATCAACATTTTCTTTGTTCAGAATATCACATGGGCGAAAAGCAAAGTTTTTCTCAAGTTTTAGTGTTCCTTTTTATTCTTCTGTATCTGCAGTATTTTAACAAATACTATCTGGTGAGGTGAACGTTTTGAAAAACTGAAATTAATATTAGTTTAAATTCTGCCTCACAAACTTTTAACTAGCAAGCTTTGACTGATTGTACATGTCTAAAAATATAGAAAAAATTATGATAATCATTTAGTTCTTAAAGGGGTCATATGGCACGAATATGTGTTTTTCTGTGTCCTTGGTGTGTTATACATTATAATAATTAGTCACGTAAAATTGATGTTCCGAATATGGTCAGAGGCGTTACATTTCCCTCACACGCTTACAGTATTCCACCAATCACTACACACTGGTGAACTGGCCAATCACAGCACACCTCGATGAGCTTTGTTAAACATCTGCTCGTTTCAGAGAGGCGGAGCAAAGAGGAGATACAAACATGCACGGTGTGTGGAAAATACAGCGTTTATCAACCTTAAATCCTGTTTACACATTACATCACATCTAAAACAAACCATAATATTCCTTTTAGCCATGTCCTGTGACCCCTTTAATCTTCTAAATTGTTGTCAATATTTAAATTCGATATACGGTATTTACATTACATTACATTATATTTAAATGTGGCCCTAATTGATGTCCAGTTGCAGTTTTTAGGACTCTATTTTTTCATGATCACACAAAAGTCAGGCCACTTTCGGGCCACTTTCACAGGTAGAACTTATGAATTCATGCTGTGTTCAGGATTTCTGTGTTAACAACTCTAAACAAGAGTTATTATAGTTTTGTTTTTAGTTTTTTATTAATATTTTAAATGATCTTTTATCTTTAGATTGATCGTTTTTATGTTTTATTTTGAATTTGTCATGTTTCAAATGTAAGTACATTTTTTAGCAATTTTGTCATTTTATTCTTTGTTTACTTTTATGTTGCTCTATGAGATCACTTTAGTTTGATTTTCGTTTTAGATTATTATTATAATTTTAGTGCTTCAAACTTACTTCAGTTAATTTCTACAAGTTTATTTCTTAGTTGAAATTTTCCCAATAATATTTTATATGATTTTAACAAACAAAAAGGTTTTCGGTTTTAATTTTAGTCAACTAAAACAACCTTGCTCTAAACTAAACACGGTTAATCTATCTAGGCGTTGACAGATGGTGGAGAGTTTGTGTCTCATTAGGGATTTATCTCCAGTAAGCATGCTGCGCTCCAGGAGGTGAACACAGAGTAACTGCAGAATTTAGAGAGTGATGTTGTTTACGCATCCTCTCCATCTACTGGCTGTGTAAAACTCATCTCTGAATCAACACAAAACTAGAAGCACGCGATAATATCTCTAACGTGACTGTATTAACACACTATTAAGATTAGTCGCAGTTGAAAGATTTCTGTGATGTGATTTGGTTTGGTGTCAGATTCACCACACTGAGCAGAGAAGAACTTCAGGGATTAAAGAGGTTGAGTCGCACATCTAAAGCAGAGCAGCATCAAAGAAACATTTGATGGCTTTCACAAGTATCTCTGCCCAGACCCCCGAATGTGCCAAGTGACTGTAAAGTGATGGAGAAGTGAAGGAAACGGAGCGAGCGTCCGCAGGGTCTGACCTCACGCCGTCCCTGAAAACCTTGGACAGTGAGTTTAGATTTAGTCGTGAGCCGGCGGTCAGACACCACGCCCGGGCGGGTTCTTCTTCGTACACAGAGATCAGACTGAGTGAATGCGAGCTGTATCGCCCGAGAGAGATGACCATATACAACTTCATTTTATCTCCAGACTCCTGATGTCCCAAATGACCAGACAAGTAATCTGCTGAAGATATCCACCATATCCCAGACGCCAGTTTTATTCGCGCTAGTAAACCAGGGGACTCTGCTTTGCATCAATCTTCTTATTGATATTTCTTTCAGATTATAACCATGAGGGATTACATTCCAAAAATCATCGGACAAGAATGGTTTGACAAGTATCTTGGAGAATATGAGGGTTATGACGCCTCTTTAAAGCCGTCCGTATCAAACGTGTTCGCCAGCGCCGCGTTCCGCTTCGGCCACGCCACCATTTCAGCAACACTCAAGAGACTCAATGAGAGCCTTCAGGAACATGAGCGCTTCTCTTCCGTGGATCTCCATCAGACGTTCTTCAGCCCGTGGAGACTGGTTAGAGAAGGTAAAGCTGTCTGTCTGCGTCTAAACGACATCTCTTTTCTTTACTGATATGGTTAAGAGTCATGTTAATGATGGTCTGTCCATTAACAGCTTATCCACGAACCCGCCGCCACGTGTTTGATTGAATTTCACTGTTTATTTGGTCATTTCCAATTCTCTCGATTCTTTCTCTTCAACGTATGTGTCTATTGTTTGTGTCTCGACTACTTAAACAAACAAAAAACAAGTGTGACTAGAACGTCAGTCCCTTCCAAAGGATTTTTCACACAAATCTGAAAACGTAAAAGTTGATAAGACACATTTGTTCTTCACTTGCTCAAATGTTTCACACCGTGAACCCTGTGAACTATTTCTTCCCAAAGATGAAGGTTAGGTTTGTCTGGGGTTGTGTCTTGTGAGAAGGAGGCTATTGCTGACACCAGCTTCTCTTTAATGGTATAAAATATTGAAAAGCTTCCTGGCGTTGATAAGAACCAAAGAGTGAAAGTGTTCCAGAGCGACGCTGGACTTCATGATTGAACCGATTCATTCAGACGTGTCCAGACAACAGACAGAAATGTTGAATATGTGTCAATATTAAATGACGACTGCACGTCTCCGTCACACGGCCTGTGCTGCCGTCAGCTTCACGTCATTTCTCTCATTTACTGTCTGACCATTTATTGTACAGCAGCTTCACTCGTGTTTTACATCACAATCTATGACATTGTAGAATTAAGACAAATTTGTTTGAGAGAAATCTAACATGAAGATAACCTGATAACCCGCTAGTGGTGAAACAACTAACTGCACACCCTTAAGAAAATGTACCCTGGTTTTACTATAGTAAAAATGTCACAGTGGTTTTGGTGGACTGATAGCCACAGTGTAAAAAATCCTCCCGTTTCAACTTAAACACTTAACTTGAACATTTAAAGCAACTTTTGAACTTAAGTCAAATTGGCTCTCACTTGAATTTAAATTATTCATAAAGACTTAAAGGAGTAGTTCACTTTCAAAATAAATGTTCATGATCATTTCCTCACCCCCATGTCATCCAAGATGTTTATGTATTTGTTTCATTAGTCGAAAAGAAATGAAGGTTTTTGATGAAAACATTCCAGGATTTTTCTCCATATAGTGGACTTCAATGGACTCCAAACGGGTGAAGGTCAAAATGACAGTTTCGGTGCCGCTTCAAAGGGCTTTAAATGATAACCAGACGATGAATAAAGGTCTTATCTAGCCAAACGATCGGTCATTTTCTAAAAAAAATAAAAATGTATATGCTTTATAAACACAAATGCTCGCCTTGCTCTGTTCTGCGATGCGCGTTCATGACTTCACGTAATACAGAATTACATTGAAAAGGTCACGCTTGACCTCGGCAGAAGTACCGAGTCAGTGTTTACAAGTTGAACGTGCAAGTTTTCAAGGTAAAATCAACCGTTTGGAGTCCATTGAAGTCCACTATATGGAGAAAAATCCTGGAATGTTTTCATCAAAAACCTTCATTTCTTTTCGACTAAAGAAACAAATACATAAACATCCTGGATGACACGGGGGTGAGGAAATGATCAAGAACATGTATTTTAAAAGTGAACTACTCCTTAAAGGAACAATTCACCCCAAAATGACAATTCTGTCCTCATTTCCTCGCCTTCGAGTTGTTCCAAATCTGTATAAATGTCTTTGTTCTGATGAACACAGAGAAGATATTTGGAAGAATGCGTATAACCAGACAGATCTCAACACCCATTGACTCCCATTGTAAGAAAAAAACAATGGTAGTGCCCCAGAACTGTTTTCTGTCCTACATTCTTCAAAATATCTCCTGTTGTGTTCAACAGAAGAAAAAATGATAAAGTCATTTTTCCTACTATGGGAGTCAATGGGTGTTGAGATCTGTCTGGTTATACACATTCTTCCAAATATCTTTCTCTGTGTTCATCAGAACAAAGACATTTATGCAGGGGTGAAGTGTCACTTTAAACAGCTAGTTATATTTCATGTAACTTTATTTTCACAAGTTGTTTTATGATGCAAAATATAGCTAGATTTCAGTTTAATATCATTTAAGTTCAAATAACTTGTAAGATAGTTTAACTTAAAAAATCAAGACAACTTCTGAACTAAAGTTCACAGTGTACTGCAATTTTGAACTAAAGGTTAAGAAAGTCTTTTTTTCATGTTTTTAGCCCAAAAAATACTGTTAGTCAAACTTTAAAAAATAAAAAGTGGGCCAATTTAGCCTCACATAGAGTTATATTAATAGATTGAAGTAAAGTCCAGTAATACTACAGTACTGGTACATGTACTACATGAAGTATGTTTAAGTGCACTTAATAAAATGAACTTGAAGTGTACTTCTTCTGGTAAGGGTGGTTAAACCACTGTTCATTGATAGTAATACTGTGTGATACACTGTACAGACGCAGCTGGTTTTGTGGTGTGCAGGTGGTCTTGATCCGGTTCTGCGTGGTCTTCTGGGCCGCTCAGCTGCTCTTCAGAATCAAGATCATCTGATGACGGAGGAGTTAACAGAAAGACTCGTAGTTGTCAACATCCCAGCGTCTCTGGACCTGGCTTCTCTAAACCTGCAGAGAGGACGAGACCACGCCTTACCAGGTGATGAAACACAATCAGGACAGTCTGAATGTCGTGTTGTCGAGCACTGCACACATCCTGTTTCAAACGTTTTCTCTCCGGGTGTTCCAGGTTACAATGACTGGAGGATTTTCTGCGGATTCGACCGGATTGAAACTGAATCAGATCTTGTAGACGTGGTCGGCAGTGATGTTCTGGTGGCGAAAATCCTGCAGGTGTACGGACATATAAATAATATTGATGTGTGGCTCGGTGGACTGATGGAGCGTCCGCTGCCTGGCGCTCGCACCGGCCCGCTCTTCGCATGCTTGATCGCTAAACAGATGAAGACGTTAAGAGAAGGTGACAGGTGAGCTCGCTACAATAGTCTTGAGATGCTTTCAGTTTGTTTCTGTCTCGTAAACACGAGCTGACCCGCAGCCATGTTTCATCACCGTGTCATCCTTTTCGAAAGAAAGCTTTGCTCTTAAAGGAACAGATCGGCTGAAATTATAATTGTGTCATGCTCTGCTGATCCTCGTGCTTTGATGTTTTATGTTTGTGTCGAAGATTCTGGTGGGAAAATCCTGAGATCTTCTCCGTCCAGCAGAGACGGGAACTAGAAACACACTCTCTGTCTCGTGTCATCTGTGATAACAGCGGCGTGATGGAGGTTCCTCTCGATTCATTCAGGGTGGGACGTTACCCGGAGGATTTCCGTTTCTGTGGTAACATCCCATCATTAGACCTGGAGGCATGGAAGGAGAATCCAGACATCTGCACGCTTTAGATCTGTGTATTTCAGACGCTTCTGATGTCTTTGATGATGTTGGTTTTAATGTAAAGGGACTCTTTGCCCAGAAATGAAAATTCTGTCCTCATTTCCTCGCCTTCCAGTCGTTCCAAATGTGTATACATGTCTTTGTTCTGATGAACACTGAGAAAGATATTTGGAAGAATGCGTATAACCAGACAGATTTGGCCCCCATTGACTGCCATAATAGGAAACAATACTTTATCATTTTTTTGTTCTGTTGAACACAAAAGAAGATATTTAGAAGAATGTAGGACAGCAAACAGTTCTGGGGCACTTTTGACTACTATTGTATTTTTCCTACTATGGGAGTCAATGGGTGTTGAGATCTGTCTGGTTATACGCATTCTTCCAAATATCTTTCTCAGTGTTCATCAGAACAAAGACATTTATACACATTTGGAACGACTCGAAGGCGAGGAAATGAGGACAGAATTTTCACTTTTGGTTGAAGTGTCCCTTTATGACATCACATGTCCATGAGCTTTTTTATGAAACGAAAGGTAAATATTCATGTAGTTTCTCAGTTCACATGAGCTCAACTACACAAGAACTGTGAGACAAAAATGTATTGTTTAAAATAGTAACGCTGACAGACTCAAGTGAAACAGCCAGTTTTGTGTGTGCGCGTGTGTGTTTTGAAATCCATGAATACCGAAGAGAAGCTCTAATTTGAGCTGAGAAAATGAAATGCAAATCGTCTCGGCGAGCGAGTCGCAGCACTTTGCTTTAACTCACAGGAGCTGGAAGCGTGTGAGGTGAAAATAGAGATGGTCATTCGAAGTGTAATTGATTAAAATATGCTGTTTCTGTGATTGTAGCACAAGTTAAAGCATCGCTCTTCCTCACTACTCAAGCACGACTGGAATTATAATGTCGTTATTCAACATTTCAATCTGATCTACAAGCAGAAATCAGAACGTCTGCCACATTACGTGTGTTTAGCCTTTGTCATGTACACTACATGTCTTAACGATCAGTTTTCTCCTGTTAGATTTTGTATTAGTTATATCAATAAAAAAATAATCGCCATCGGTCGACTAAAGCAATTTTCACACGATTTGCTATCTGCCGATTGTTTAAAAACAGCCGATAATCTGGCTCACTATTTGGCAGGTATTTCATTAGAATCCCTTTTTATTTACACAGTTATAACTGCTGTATAATGCATTTGTAAATGACTTATTAATCCTTAATGAACACAATTACAAATGCTTTATAAAGGGAACCTTAATGTAAAGTGTTACCGTCAAGGTTATTCTTTTTTTGCCAAGAATCCTCTATTTGGTTGTAAATGGTTCTTTGAATTAAATAAAAATTCCTCTTCATGATGATCGTGCTGGTTTGTTGATGTGGACAGAAATATTATCACGGGTGTTGTAATTCTCAGACTGGATAAATAGATTGACCCATTATGAGTCTGTGATGCTGCCAAAACAATTAACATAGCAGTCGCACCCGTGACATGCTGAGAAATGAATCTTTCTCATGAATTTCACACAAATCCCACCACTGCTGCAGAGTTTTACATTCTGAATTTCCTGAAGCTGAAAGGAATTGAGATTCCACACAGAAATCCAGGAGATCAACCTCTGACGTTCAACACGATACCTTCGGTCGACAGTGTTTATTCCATCACAAACCTCAAGCTGACTCTAAAAGTGACGGACACGAGACGTTCTCTGGAGGAAGAACTTGTGTTTGCTTCTCAATCTTCACATCTCGTGTGTGACACCAGCAAGATTCATTTGAAGTCAACTCAAAAGAGTTATTTTAGTTTTACTTCAATTTATTAATATTTTTAATTAGCTTTTATTATTAGATTTTTAGTTTTGATGCTAATTTTACTTAATGTTTTAGCAATTTTGCTATATGCCTTTGTTATTGTGTAATTTATTTGTTTTTTTTCTATGTTGCTATATAAGATTAATTTTGATTTTAGTTTGGTTTATTATTGTAATTTTAGTGCTTAAAACTGATTTCAGTTTATTTTTAAGGCAACGTTTAAAGTTTCCCTATAGTTAAGTTGTTCCAATCATTTTTAGGTCAATATTTTATTTAATTTCTATGAGCAGACTAAATAGTGGACTAAAATAACCTTGGTTTGTACTACCATGATCCTATTAAGGGATCTAATCAGCTTCAGTTTAACATGTTTCATTTACTCCTCAAACTATTTCTGAACTTGTTAAACATGTTTAGAAGACATAATGTCAAACCTTGTGAAAAAAGTAGTCAAGAACACTTCAACTACTTTATTACACTTTTAGTATATCTTCATCAAAGGATTTTTCATTTTATACATATTTTTGACAAGTGCATGATAAATAGACTGAAAGTGATCGTTCTCTTAGTTTAGTTTAAATATATACTAATAGCTCTTGTTTACGTTACGAAAAGTTTAAGCGAGATGCAACCCACAATATTCATTTCATTAATTAATGTTAATATTTAAAGGTAGAATACACAATACATTCACGCTTATACACAAGTACAGGAGGTGATGGTCAGATTGTGTTGTTCTACAGTTGCCAAGGTCATTTTTAGCACGTTGCTACGGGTTATATTGATTGTAGGAGTTATTCATATGCATATGTGTGAATATGTTGAAGCACATTCGTTTATATGAATTACATGTTTCATTTCGCTGACACTAATTGGGTAAAGCTCGCTGTAAATAGGTTTGAATAATGAATATAAGCAGACACCGGAGACGTGATGTAGCAGACGTTTCATCCGAGCCATCCACATCAGACATCAACGACAGGCGCACGTTTACAACAGATGTCAGAGGATCACACCTTCACAGAATAAAGTGGCTCTGTTGAACAATAAAGACGCAGAACCGCTGAAGAAAAGACGACATCATTACGCTGCCATAGCCCACACTAGAACTCGATTCACCTGCGTGTGCTAAAGGTCTAATTAAACACAAAAGATTCTTCTTCATGTTCTTTATACAGACCGCACTATTATACATGAATATGTGCACAGCGGACACTTGTGTCATTATATTAACCTTTATACTGTCAAATAAAACATGATGTCATTGTTCAGTTGCTTTGATTCTCATGCGTTCTCTATTTTAAAGTCAAGTTTATTTCTTAAGGGATTTTTTTTGCAATTTAGCATTAATTGTTGCAAAGCAGCTTTGCCATAAAACACTGGAAGAAAGAGTACAGATAGAAAAAACGGAACAATTATGAACCGTATAGAATACAATGACATGAACTTCTTGGATCAATACAGGTAAACATGAACACATGAAATGAAAAAGAATTTCAGATTTACAAACGGCCCGTACAGCAAACGTTCTATCGTGTCGAGCGTAAGCTCAACGCAAGGCAAACACTGCACTGTGGTTTGTTCCCGTCTTCACTCTTTTGTTATAAAAGAAACAAATGTATTCAACTGGATGTAGGCTACATTTACATTTTAAACCTGAAATTAAACTCTTCGGTTGAGAAGGGACTCCTCTGTTTCGACACAAATAGGCATCACATTTACATTCGGGATGTCTTGTCCCGGATTTTGTTGGACATAATGGAAGACAAAAGCAATCAGTTGTGGGAAAGGAGGCTGCCGTTCTCATCTTCTGAATTAAACACAATTGGCCCTTTTAGGCAATCCATTGCGGTTTCTCATGCGGTGACCAATTACAGCTCTCTGGCGCTCAGCCCATAATTCAAAGCAGGATTTCCAACGCCTCCGGCCATGTTCACACTCTTCATTACGGCAGATGTGTTATTCTGAATGACTGCATCTGCTTTGTGTGTGTGTGTGTGTGTGTGTGTGTGTGTGTGTGTGTGTGTGTACTGTACACCAGACTGTATGATGTATCAGCACCTGTTGTATCATCGCTCCTGTATGACATGTCGCTTATTGCTCCCTGAACTCTCGTAAGTCAACTTGGATAAAAGCGTCTGCTAAATGACTCAATGTAATGTAAATGTATCTGCTCTGATGGACTGTAAAACACTTTCACTCTCTATATTTCTATAGCTGATGTGAGCCTTGAAGTCAGTATGAAATTATACTTCTCTGTATTGCATTCCTGAGAAAAAACGACATTAAAGGGATAAAATGCAGTAACTTTAACCATCAGGAATTATTCATACCCTGAAATGTGGCTCTCTATCTGTCTCATGACAATCTGTAATGATAACAGTTTATGTTTTAGTAGATTGGTGGCTAAAACCGTACATTTTTGTATGGTGTTCTTTTATGAAATTAGGTAAATTTACTTGACAAAATTGTGGCAAGTTTTTTTTGTTAAATTTACTTAAACTTTTTTGTGTTCATTCATTTATAATTTTTTTGTTTTTTAGTTTTTTAATGGTATTTTTGGTCAAGTTTTTAAGTTAAACTTGACACAAAAAAATGATAAGTGAATTAACTGTGAATTAAATGTCGTACTGAAACTCTTCACATTTACTGTGAAGAGAGAGAAGGAAACTTTCAACTCCAGGAAAAAAATGAAATGCCCTTACAAAAAAAGAAGTAAAAAAAGATACTTTCAGTAAACCTTTTATGTAATCCTCGGAAATATTACACTTTTGGGTGGAACAGTTTACAATAAATAAAACATGTGACACTGAAGCTGATTCTCTATACTGATCAGACTTCAAATATACTTAAAGTACACTAAAAAGTATATTTCAAGTATACAACATTCATACCTAAAGAGAAACACAGTTCAGAAACTTATAGCATGTGTATAAAATCTACTAAAGTTGGCATTTAACTCAACTCAACTGTATTTATATAGCGCTTTTACAATTTTCATTGTTACACAATGTTACAACATAGAATGGAAGGAATAGCTGTAATATGAGAAATAGTCGATTTTTGAGAAAGGGTTTCTGTGGAAAAAAGACGCATTTTAGGGGGCGTAAGAATCAAGTTTCGGGGATTTATCAAAAGTATGTAACTGTAAAACAACGAAAAACATGTTGATTTATACATTGACAAACTGCCGATTTTCTGAATTTAAAGTTGCGCATTTTAATGTTTCAAAAGACTTGCACTATGTTACATTATAGAGTACAAAACACATAGTATTACTGCATTACCTATATATTTGTATACATATGTATGTGTTTGTATTTCATTTCTATACTTTTCTTTGTATTTCTTCTGTTTGTTTAACATGTTTTTTTCCTGTACAGCTATTTGATGGCAAATTGTAAAAAGCGCTATAAAAATAAACTTGACTTGACTATTTACCCTACAAATTAGAATCTAATATTGTGTTCTAAAGGTCTTTGCACATACAGTCCGAAATGATCATATACGCTTTTGTATTCGTCATCCTAAAAATTTGTCATGCACAGAAACCTTGCACACTTAGTTGGATGCGTATAAATTAATCCGTTGCTAAAAAGTTTGCAAAACAGTACAGCATGACTCTGCATTCGCTCTGCCTCTCTCCTTATCTCTTTCATCCCTTGCTTCTCTCTCAACTCAACTCAACTCAACTCAACTTTATTTATATAGCGCTTTTACAATTTTCATTGTTACAAAGCAGCTGTACATGAGACACATTGACTACAAGCAAAACAATCAAAGTTGTACCTGCAAAAACAAGAAAAGGTTGAAAACACAGAAGACAGACACACCCACACACAAAACACTCCACACACACAACACGCACACGCACCAACACACACAGACACAGAGACACACACACACACACACACACACGTACGTACACAGACAAGTACGCACACACACACACGCTCAGTGAGAGCACACATTTAAGGATAAAGGAGAGAGAAGCACGGGTCAAATATAACAGACTATAAATTCCTATATGCAATATTAATTAAGTAAAACTTTAAAGATTCTAAAGCAGCCCCCCGGTCAGGCAGATAGGCAAAACAGTATGCAAACGGTGGCGAGGAACCCAAAACTCTAATCGAGAAAAAAAACCTCAGGAGAACCCAGGCCCAACCAGGGGATTCCAGTTCCCCTCTGGCAAAAGCTGCTGCCTCTGCACAAGCTCCAGAGAACTTGCACAACAAGGCTAAATAAAATAAATAAACTTAATAATAAAATAAATTATAGTTTAAGATTATCATTAATAATCTAATAGCATTTGAAGTTTTGTGGTGAAGACATGTCAAGAGACCGCGTCCTTCTTTATCCAGCTCTATCATCTCAGCTCTTGTCAGGTCCCCACTTCCCATTCTCCGCTCTACCATCAGGTCAGGCCATGAACTGCATCCTGCTCGCTGTGGTAACCTTGGAACAATGAGACAAGACTGGCTGAGAGTAGAGTACTGTTCTGTACTCTTTGATGCAACAAGTACATCAGTTGTGTTTTTGGTTCCGGTTGATCTAACTAATGCAGCCTAAACCCTCTGAAGATTTATATTATGGAAGAGTAGTGTATGCAAGATTAAAAAGATGCGTCTTTAGTCTAGATTTAAACTGACAGAGTGTGTCTGCCTCCCGGACAGTGCAGGGAAGACTATTCCAAAGTTTAGGCGCTAGATAGGAAAAGGATCTACCACCTGCACTTGATTTTGAAATTCTAGGTATTACCAACTGACAGGACGCCTGAGAGCGTAATGCACGTGAAGGACTGTAATACAAAAGGAGTTCATTCAAGTACTGAGGAGCTAAACCATGTAAGGCTTTATAGGTAATAAGCAAGATTTTAAAGTTAACGCGATGCTTTATAGGTAACCAGTGCAAGGTTGACAGAACCGGGCTAATATGTTCATACTTTTTTGTACGTGTAAGAACTCGAGCTGCCGCGTTTTGGACCAATTGGAGTTTTTGTAATAAGCCTGCAGGGCAACCACCTAACAGTGCATTACAGTAATCTAGTCTTGATGTCATGAATGCATGAATTAACTTCTCTGCATCTGACAGTGACAGCATATGACGTAGTTTAGATATATTCTTAAGATGGAAAAACGCAATTTTACAGGTGTTGGCGACGTGACTCCGAATAGAATAGAACGCCAAGATTCTTTGCTGACGACGAGGGTTTTATGGAACATCCGTCAATAGTTAAACAGTATTCTTGGTTGTTACTTATAGCAGTTTTCGGTCCAATAAGTAACACTTCTGTTTTGTCCGAGTTCAGTAATAAAAAGTTGTTACTCATCCAGTTTTTTTTTACAAAGACACACACGCACACACACACGCACAGTGAGAGCACACATTTAAGATAAAGGCGAGAGAAGCACGGGTCAAATATAACAGACTATAAATTCCTATATGCAATATTAATTAAGTAAATCTTTAAAATTCTAAAGCAGCCCCCCGGCCAGGCAGATGCAAAACAAAATTTACTGAGAGTATACTTTAAAATGTACTTTCATCAACTCAAAAATAAAAAAAACTGTGAACTCACAATATACTGTATATCCAGTATGTATATATATATATATGCCTATAAGTTCAGTTGTAGAAGAGTTATAGTACAAAACTCTTGACATCATGTTTGTGATGTCAGGAGAGATAATGAAATATTTTTTCATCAGTTTCAGCGTTTGAAACTCATCCCAGGGGCCGATCCTTCATCTGATGCAGACCCTGGGGTTGATGTTTGATCTGTTTAACATTCTTCAGCAGTGTTACTGATGTTCATGTGTATACCGCTGTGAAAACAGCACAAATCTTCATTCCACAAAGATCTGCTTATGTTCACTCGTCCGTAAAGAAGAGCAAACACGTTCACACGCCGCTCGTCTTCAGTGCCTTCAAGACGTCTTCTGCCATCTGCTGTTAATGGAGGATTCCTTCATTTCTCCGCTTGATTGTGGGACTATCAGAAATCATTTCAATGAGATCATTTGATTTACTGTTCATATCAAGTTGTTTCTTCCTGTGATAGAGAGATCTTCAGCATGTGTTCAGTACCGTACTGTACAGTCAAAACTCCAAGTGTAATTCTATATTTCTATACTTATATTCGTTTCCAATTTGTATTTAGACTCCTATTGTTGTTTTTAATTGCTTAATTTAATTTTTTTAATTGTTTAATGTTTTATAATATAGTTGCTGATTGTTGTTTCATGTTTTACTACCTCTTTCTCTATTGCTTATTAAGAACAGTTAACCAGACCTGAAATTCACTTGCATGTGTATAACTGTATGTGACAAATAAACGAATTGAATTAAGATGTACATAAAACATCAAATCAGTCCGGACAGAAAATCTTCACATTTTTGCTTGTAAACTCACAGAGATTCACTGTAAGACTGAACTATAAATCACTGTAAACGTGTTTCTTATCTGTGTTCACATATGACAGTACTGTCAAAAAGTCCAGATATACAATATGTGAAGTAATCTGTGTTTTGTTTTCACAAACGATAAATACAGAACAGCTACTTAACAGATATTTATTCATAGTTAGCATTTTATGTATATTAAATGTCCACAGTTGAAAAATATTGTTCACATTTTTACACTATTTGACCAAATCACACACTGTAAAAAGCAACTCGTAGGATTTACTTTACTAGGATTGTTTTGTGTTCTAAATCTCAAACGAGCCTTTTAAAGCGGTTTAAAAACATCCTTAACAATTATTTTACACCATTAATAGTGAAATGGTTCATGTTTGTTTCACTCTCTGTTTAGATGATCATAATTTTAGTTATATTTTTATGACTATCATATTAGGATTGAAAGTTTTGCTCTGGGTGAAACAATGAGATTGTTTTAAATAAATATAAATAAACGATGAAGGCATGATAAACAGTTACCAGTATTGTGAGGAAATTGACATCTGTGAGTTTCAATAAAAATCAGCCTCCAGGTATCAGCGTCCACATTTATACAAACACACACACACATTTCTGAGCTTTCAGAAACAACATCTCGAACTTTCAGAAGGAGTTTAACCTTCAAGAGAAGAAGTGAAATCATCCATCAAACAGCCTTTAAACCAGCAGCTTTTATCCTTTTAAAAGGCGTAAAGGCCATTTCTTTTAAAGCTTCGTGTTTTACAGCTCTTCTCTATTATTTTACTGATGGCCGTCCTGTGGAAGCTGTTGTTTCATCGCAGCGTATCATTTGACCGCCTCTTATACTGGTTTGGTGAAAACGGTGTCAGTCTATCAAAGAAACGCTTCAATGAAGGACTGCTTGAAGTGATAATTGCACGATTGCCTTCCTCCTCTTGCCAAGAAAGTGGCAGAATATATATCAACGTGTTTGCGTGTGTTAAAATGTCAGATGATAATCATCGGCCGAGTGGAATAATGATGAAGTGCTTGTGTCTTAACTGAAATTTCACCTTGTCAATGGCGTGCCGGCTGTTTATTTAATCCCCTTCACTTTACTTCCACGCGGCCCGTGACAAGCGAGTGCTGTGGTGGTTATCATCTCTAAATCTAAGAAAGAAAGAAAGAAAGAAAGAAAGAAAGAAAGAAAGAAAGAAAGAAAGAAAGAAAGAAAGAAAGAAAGAAAGAAAGAAAGAAAGAAAGAAAGAAAGAAAGAAAGAAAGAAAGAAAGAAAGAAAGAAAGAAAGAAAGAAAGAAAGAAAGAAAGAAGATGTGTTAGGAATAACATACAGCCATACTGCTCGATCAACACATACTAAGCAAAATAGACATGTATGCAAAATGTTACTACATCATACTGCAAATACTTAAGTATTCACTATGGAAAACTTTAGTATACTGAAGTATATTTTTGCACTTTATAAAAAAATATTAGATGTCTGTATTATTGTAGTCTACTTTAATATTTACTAATGTAAGGTTCAAAAACACTATAGTACAGGTATCTAGGAATTTTACACTTTAAAGTACAGTATGGTATATTTTATCATGTGGGTGTGTAACAGATACCGCAGACCGTCTGCGGCATTTTCCAAAATGTGCAAAATACAACCGGCACACCTGTCTGGATTGATAATAACAATAATTTACATAGAAATGAGAATGTTTGTGCTGAAAAGAAGAAATAAAAACTACAAAAGCTGTGAATAACAAACAGAGTGTGATTATAGTGTGTGTGTGTGTGTGTGTGTGTCACATGACAGAGTCACACTCACACACACGCACGCACAGAAACACACACACACACACACGCACACACACGCGCACACACATGCACATGCGAACACTCACACACACACACACACACACACAAACGCACACACACACACACACACACACGCACACACACACACAC
>NC_079899.1:26318252-26369268 GCF_024868665.1 Triplophysa rosa | reverse complement strand
ACACTCACACACACACACACACACACACACACGCGCACACACATGCACACGCGAACACTCACACACACACACGCACGCACGCATGCACGCACACACATGCACATGCGAACACTCTCACACACACACACGCAGACACACACATGCGCACACACACGCACGCACACACACGTGTGTGTTTGTGCATGTGTGTGTGTGCGCGCGTGTGTGTGTGGGAAGGGTAAACCCTACGGTATGGGGACAAAATGTCCCCACAAAGATGACAATATCATGACATGTTTTGGTCCCCATGAGGAAACAAGCTTATAAATCATACAGAATGAACTTTAGTGAAAATGTAAAAGAGCAGACAGTTGTGTGTGATTGTTAGGGTTAGGGGATATGATATACAGTTTGTACAGTATAAAAACCATTGTGTCTATGGAAAGTCCCCATAAAACATGGAAACCCAACATACACGCACACATGCACACACACAGTTTGTGTAATTCAGTTTTAGGGCGTGTTGAGCAGCTGTGAGTCTCTTCTGATGCTCAGTAACATCTCAGAGCAGCACACGACACGAGCTCACCCGCTGCTTCTCTCATCCTTTTTATTACAGCCTGTGATTATATTTCAGTCTTATCAAATATTCCCCACAGTCAGAGGAATATTTAACCTGAAACGCCGCTCCACAGGCACATTTCATTTTCCATATTTAACCCAATTGTTGAATATTCCTAAGAGAATTGCCTGTAATAATCTCTCAGACGTATTTTAAACGGATAAAATAAATGACTTTCACTCTCGTGTGTCACTTTATGTACTTCTGTGATGTGTGCATGTGTGCGTACTTATTCCCTGCGCACAATTACAAACGTTTATCCAAAAGGCTTTATAGCGCACTGAAGCTACAGATTCTTCATCAGTATGTGTGAACATCAAATCCACGACATTTGCGTTAAACTGTTAGCTAGAATTCTACTGCAAGTGAACTTCACAATCCTTTGAAAACTTACGCCACAAATGCAGCCAATACAAACAACACAAACAACTTAAACTCTGAACAACTTAAAACGACACCTGAACCAACCCATGGTTTGCTTATCTTACAGACAACCAAATGTTTATTTCAGTCATCACACCGACAGCTCAAGATGATCACAGACTGAGAGAAGAAATGAAGAATCGTCTCTGATCGATCTGACCTTCTTTATCATGAAGACACACAAAGCTACATGTACATGACGGGCTGTAACGTGTTTAAAAAGATGTTGTAATCTGTACAGAAGTTCTCTGTTAGCTCATGAATATTCCTGCAGACGGGAGTGAAATCATTAGATTTGTCCGTTTAAATACAGATATTGAAATAAACTCAATCCAGCTGTACTTTTTCACTCAATTAGCTCATCGTTCTCATTGAACTCCTTCACGGCAGAAAACAAGACCCTGACCCAACGCGCCGGTATACAGCATGTTGACTACTCGAGCATATGAGCGTTTGTTATGACACCAGAAACATCCAGAAATAATTGAGAGAGCTGTCATGACATGAAAACCACGAAGAGAGAGAAAGACATTTAATCCAGTGATTATTAGTCATTTGGATCTCACGGTTTGTGATTTTCACATCAGGTGTGTAAAGTGGACTGTAATAGTAAACACATCTGAGGTCAGAAGATTGTGCCATCATACATATGTTTAAGAGTTTGATTTGACTTTAGGATGATGGTCTTTAACCACATAAACTGACAAAACATCAATAAAAACTCATTTTTTATGATTAACAAACTGCACACGTGGGATTTACATTTTTCTCTAAAGAAACGAACCCTCTCTCTCTGGCTGTGTGAAAACTACAGCACTTGTATTATTGCCTTCTTCAGACAAATCTCTTTCAGTTGTTTTGAATAAAAGCGTCTGCTAAATGCCTGAATGTGAATGTAAGTGATTCTGCTTCAGTCTGTGTCTATATGGTGAGAGGTCATGTGATGTCTGAACCTGTGTGATCCGTGTAAATCAATCACACGCTGTGTGAACTGAAAGCTGATAAACATTACAGTATATCAGAAAATAAAAACACGCTTACAGAATGAGAAACGCTTTAGAGTTTAATTTCTCTACTGCTAATTGAAAACAGAACGTGGAATGCAAAATAAAACATGACAATACAGTTTATAATAAACAGCAGGTTGTGAAAGGTGTATGAATAAAAAGCCCTTCCATTATAAGTGCATTACTGTAAACACGATTTTTACTTGCTTCTTCAAAAATAAAAAAGGACAATTGTTATTTTATGGTAATCGACCAATAACAATCCTTTAATTTATTTCACAATATTTATGATATTGATGTTGTTGAAAATCTCTTTGGATGAAAACATGTTCATAAAATGTTCATAAAACAACATCAATAATATCCATTTTATATAGTGAATAAATATTTTGCATAATAAAAGTATTAAATACACATTATTATCATTATTCAAAACTTTCAGATTTTTTCTGCATTTCACAGGATATTTATAAAAGTGAGTCTTAAAGTCCCCGTGAACCGGAAGTTGCGATCATTTTTACTTCTGCATTTCTGAGTGAAAGGGAATTTTGAATGAAAAAATAGTGGGCGTGGCTTTCGTCTTTCTCTGCGATTTGATTGGATGTGTAAAAACAGCCGTTGCATTTTGAAATACGTCTCCCAGCGGTAAGTCAAAACTTCAACCATAGTCTGTGTTCCTCCCACTCATCTGTTAGAAATGTTACTGCTTCCAAATGCATAGAGACTGTGTCTGTCCCCCGAATAATACTACAAAATAACAAAATAGCCAAATCTCAGAGAAAAAATCTAATCGTGATTAAACCTGAGGACAATGTAATAAACGACCAAAACAAACTCATAAAGTTCGGCCTACTTAATATTAGATCACTAAATTCAAAAGCAGTTATTGTAAATGAAATGATCACAGACAACAGTTTTGATATACTTTGCCTTACCGAAACCTGGCTTAAACCAAATGATTATTACGGTCTAAATGAGTGTACACCACCAAGCTACTGTTATATGCATGAGCCACGTCCGGTTGGTCGAGGTGGCGGTGTCGCAACAATCTTTAGAGACTTTCTTACTGTAACTCAGAGAACGGAGCATAAATTTAAATCATTTGAAGTGCTTGCGTTGAACATAATTGTTCCAATTGACAGTAAAAAACCATTGCTTTCTTGTACGTTGGCTACAGTGTATAGACCCCCTGGTCCCTACACTGATTTTCTGAAAGAGTTTGCGGACTTCCTATCGGACCTATTGGTTAACGTTGATAAAGTACTAATTGTCGGAGACTTTAATATCCACGTAGATAGTGCTAACGATGCATTAGCAGTGGCGTTTACAGAGCTATTACACTCTTTTGGAGTAACACAACACATCAATGGACCCACTCATCGATTTAATCATACACTAGACTTGATTATATCTCACGGAGCCGATCTAACCAATATAGATATTATACCTCAAAGCGACGATGTCACTGATCACTATCTTATAACATGTACACTGCGCACTGCAGAAATCAGCCGTTTAACTCGTTATCGACAGGGTAGAACAATTACCTCGACTACTAAAGATAGTTTCGCAAAGAGCTTGCCAGATCTGACTCCTTTAATAACCATACCAATAAATACAGAATCGCTCGATGACATGACCAGCAAATTGGGCACTATTTTCTCTAATACATTAGAAGCTGTCGCACCTATGAAGTCAAAAAAGATTAATGAGAAAAACGCAGCACCATGGTACAATAGCACCACTCGCGCCCTTAAAAGAGAAACACGTAAACTGGAGCGCAAATGGAAACAAACCCAATTAGAGGTCTTTAAAATTGCGTGGAAAGAGAGTGCAAACTGTTATAAAAAGGCACTAAAAGCAGCAAAGGCTGAGCACCTCCGTAACCTCATAGAAACTAACAAAACCAATCCAAGGTTTTTATTTAGTACAGTTGCTAAACTAACAAATAAACAGACTTCACCTGACCTGGGTATTCCGCCGCACCTTGGTAGCAATGATTTCATGAATTTTTTTACAGAGAAAATCGAAAACATACGAGACAAAATAGTAAAAACTCAACCTCCAAGTCTGTCCTATAAATTAGTACCAACCATCGCCCCAAAAGAAAGGCTACAGTGTTTTTCACCTATAAAACAGGAAGATTTAATTAAACTTATTGCAACATCTAAACCTACAACTTGCTTATTAGACCCCATACCAACTAAATTATTAAAAGAGTTATTACCCGTTGCAATTGAGCCCATTTATAACATTATCAACTCGTCAATTAATCTAGGCCATGTCCCAGGAGCCTTTAAACTGGCCGTCATTAAGCCTCTTATCAAGAAACCAAACTTAGACCCCAATGAACTAGGAAACTATAGACCGATTTCAAATCTCCCTTACCTGTCTAAAATACTAGAAAAAGTAGTGTCCACTCAGTTGTGCTCTTTCTTACAAAATAATGACATACACGAAAAATTCCAGTCAGGTTTTAGACCGCATCATAGTACTGAAACTGCACTCGTTAAAATTACAAACGACCTGCTTATAGCATCAGATAAAGGTAACATCTCACTCCTAGTCCTGCTCGACCTTAGTGCTGCGTTCGATACTGTAGACCATAAAATACTTCTAGATCGCTTACACAATTATACCGGTATTCAGGGACAGGCACTACAATGGTTCAGATCTTACTTATCAGACCGACATCAATTTGTCCATTTAAATGGGGAATCATCAAATCTAACGCAAGTAAATTATGGATTACCTCAGGGATCGGTTTTAGGACCCTTGCTATTCTCCATATACATGCTGCCCCTTGGAAACATTATTAGAAAACATGGAATTAGCTTCCACTGTTATGCAGATGATACTCAGCTATATATCTCATCAAGACCAGATGATTCCTTCCAACTATCCAAATTGGCAGAGTGCATCGACGATATAAAGCATTGGATGACTTGTAATTTCCTTCTTTTAAATTCTAATAAAACAGAAATATTACTTATCGGACCAAAGACACGTGAGCAGAATATTTCGGATTATGACCTGCAAATTGAAGGCTGCACTGTTACTCCAACAAATACAGTTAAAGACCTTGGCGTTATATTAGACAGCAACCTGTCATTTAAAAATCACATCTCAAATGTCACAAAAACAGCCTTCTTCCACCTTAGAAATGTTGCCAAATTGCGAAATATTTTATGTGTGGCTGATGCAGAGAAGCTTATTCATGCATTTGTGACCTCAAGACTTGACTACTGTAATGCACTGCTTAGTGGTTGTCCTGCAGCATCAATAAACAAACTACAGTTAGTTCAGAATGCAGCTGCCAGAGTTCTAACCAGGTCCAGAAAATACGATCACATAACCCCAATGTTATCAACCCTTCACTGGTTACCCATTAAGTATCGTATTGACTTTAAAGTTCTTTTAATTACTTATAAAGCCTTAAACGGTTTAGCCCCTACCTACATAACAGAGCTTCTACCACACTACAACCCATCACGCTCTCTAAGATCTCAAAACTCCAGACTTTTGATAACACCTAGAATAACTAAATCCACCAAAGGGGGTAGAGCTTTCTCATACGTAGCACCTAAACTCTGGAATAGCCTCCCCGATACTATTCGAGGGTCAGACACACTCTCCCAATTTAAATCTAGATTAAAGACACATCTTTTCAGCCAAGCATTCACTAATACATAGCTAATGAACAGCAGCTACGCTAATTATTCTCTTTCTGTTTCTGCCCTCGCCTCGGGATGCCCATCCCGAGGTAGGGAGAGATTCCGCCAGGCCCAGATGAACGTCATATGCCCATCCACAACTAGAGATTACGCCAGCTACATCGGAAAATCCCGTGCCATCCTCCTGCGAGAGCCTGCGGACTGACTGACCATCCAGCTCCATCCAAGGCAATTCCATCACCACCCAAGAAAAAGGCGACCATCTGGCCGGCCCAGCTCAGACAATTCCATCCCCAACCGAGAGCAAAGACGGACTACCTGTCACATAAATGCTAAATTTACAATACTTGGTATTTAATGCTAAACTTACATCACACGACAGCAGTTTGAAGTTATGGCTGCACTCAGTGACTTTGATTGGAGGTAGCTGGGTGGGTGTTGTAGGGAGTGGGGGGGCTTGTTGGTTGTGGTTCGGGGCGTTTCATTTGTTGGGACTGTGTGGGTCTGGTCTGGTTGGTCTTGTTTTGTGGTCGATGTCGGACAACAGAGGAATAAAGTTAATTATGCCATTACTACTTTTCCCTGGTTGTTCCTCTGTTGTCTGTTGTTGATCGCGGAATGGGACCGGGTTGGACCTGCACGGTTTCGGCGGGTGGGGCTTCCTGGGTCGCGGCTCGTGGGCTCTCCCTGTTCTTCGTGGACGTTGCTCGGTGGCTTTGGTCGGGGTCACTGAGTGCAGCTATGACACGTCAGAGGAGATCTGGCCCTCCCGGCTGAGCCTGGTTTCTCCCGAGGTTTTTTTTCTCCATTATTCATCATTGGAGTTTGGGTTCCTCGCCACAGCAGAGCAGTGCAGTGTTGGCTTGCTCACCGGGAGACTGCATTTATTTATTTATTTATTCATTTATTTATTAGATATTATTTATTATAATGATCTTGCTTGGTCTATAAACACCATGCACTGTGCTGTGTTTTACCTTTCTGTGTTTTTCTTATTTGCTCCTGTAAAGCTGCTTTGGAACAATGCACATTGTGAAAAGCGCTATATAAATAAAATTGAATTGAATTGAATTGAAATGGAACTGGCAGCAGACTGACAGTCGAAGGGGAGGAGTTAACGGATGCTCCGCCCAAGCCATCTAACATACCTCATCTAAGATGGATAGTCGTTACAGGAAGTGCATTTTCAGATTTTAATTGAAGATTATGAGGAGACACAAATTTTAAAAAGAGAACGACCCACATTGATCAACTATTTACTATAAACGCTGCAATGTTTCATGAAAAAATAGGCATTGTCATTTTTTATTTCAGTGGGACTTTAAATTAAAAAAATTGTGCTCATCTGCAGTATTTATAAATTCTGTGATATTTGTACATAAATACAAAACTCGTTTCAAACATAAGACTTTATTCTCCATATACGGTCTATAAAATGTCTCAAAGAATGAGTATAACAGGTATAAGTACAGTAGCCATGTGCGTGTTTGCGCATGATTATCTCACTGTTGACAAGCTTGCGTCTGATTGGTCAGCAGTATGTTGACGTCCTCATGTTCCACGTCTGTTTGGCCTGTGAGGATACATTAACACAAAAACACAGACTTTACCACATCTCACGAGAAAACACAAATCCTATTCATCAAACATCCTCCTAACCGAGACGTGCGCTGAGAAATGAACATTTTCACAAACCCCGAGAGAAATCATTTTTTGGGAAACAGTATTGGGATTAAAATGAGTCCCATCACATCAGTTGAGCTGGATAAAGCTGACAGAAGTCACATGAGCGCTGGAGTCAGCGAAACACAATCTGACGTCCAGACATTCCTCTGATGGTTCTGACAGAACACATGAGAACATCAACTCTGCATTTCATCCAGACATTCACACTTCTGTGTCATAATCCTTAGATGTGAAATATGTTATAGCAGCGTGATCTCACTCAAATATTAACTTCATATCGTTCTTTCTGTAAAACACAGATTTCCTAAAAGAAGGTTTGAGTTGATTTTGAGATCTTCAATTGACTTTTGATTGCAGACGAGACAAATCTGAGCTCAGTTTGACACGTGATTGACGTCTCTTCTCAAACTCTTGGAGACATCTGTCAGATTTATGACTCTTTTTATGACTCAGATTTATGAAATATCTGAGTCTTAAGCACACATTTCCATGTGCTCTCCATTTAATCTCATTGATGTCTAAAACAACAGCGATATTAAAGAGATCACACAACATTCTCCAGTGCATCCAACAGTTCTCCAATTCATCAGTATACAGTAGTTCACGGTGCGTGTAGACGCACATTGAGATGTTTAAATAAACAGAAGCCATGAGGAGCGATCTGCTCAGCGGAAATGGAGCAATATTTCATATTCACGACACACTGAACGTCTGCACGGGGAAATGAAAGAATCATGACAAAGTGAAGGTGCTGTAAAATGGACGTGTTGAGGAAAGTCCTACTGTACCTGAGCACCATGATTTCACACCGCACGACTTCAACATCTGAACACAAACACACACAAATAACACGCATGAGGATTTAAGACCAGTTTTCATGCTTCATATAAAACATCAAACACTAAGCTCATATTGCAAAGGAAATCATTTGTAATCACAAATTAAGAAGATGTTAATTTGAACGAACCATTAAAGGTTAAATGTAGTTAACTGTAGTGAAATTCCCAGATACGATAGTGTTTGTAAACCTTACTATAGTAAAGATTAAAGTATACTACAGAACAGTACTTATGACAGTTTCAATCAATTTACTACAGTTAATACAGAACACTGAAGTATACATTAAAGGCGGGGTAACCGATTTCCGAATTACGCTTTAGACAACTGAGTCGGGCCGAGTACCAAAACAACCTTGTAGCCAATCAGCAGTAAGGTGCACAGTGAACAGGACGGACATTAGTCGAGCCGAGCGCTGACGAAAGCGTAAGATGGGGGTAGGGGTGTGTTTGATTTGGTGATTTGAACATCAACAACGGCTAAGAGAAATCTGACACCCCGCCTTTAACAAAGAGTACTCGTCGTTACTATAACATACTATTATAATGTAAGTTACTATAGTATACTGCAGTATTTTTGGTAGGGATGGGCATTTTTGATCATATTTAAATTCGAGTACTGGACAGGTTTGACAAAGGAGTTCTCGATTAATTGGGGGCGGGGCGTGTCCCTCATGGTGACAATGAAAAGATTTGAACACGAAAATGTATGTTGATAAAACTATGACAAGATTAAGTCCATAATTAAATCAAACTGTTAGATTATTAAAAATTCACCATCAATGTTTTATGTATTTTCGTCAAGTTCACCAAAGTGAAACTCAGGCATCGCTGTGCGCTTTCAAAATCTGTGCTCCGGACTTGACCAGCATAACCAATCAGAAAGAAAGAAAATATATATTTTTAAATGTGTTTATAGACCCAAACGATCATCGTTTTCATCATCGATCGTCGCTGTCGCGTCCGAGTACTGTGCCCATCCATAATTTGTGGACATCAGTAAGACGTCACTTAAGTTGTTTTATGTAGCCTGTGTTGTTCCTGCTACTCAACACAGTCTCGCGGGAATTCGTGACATTGTCACGAACTGTAATCTATTAATTCGTGTTTACTGACTCGAATTTCCCCCTTTTTCGTGTCAGTCAGCACGACTTTATATCTAACGTATTTTAATACGCGGTATCTCTCATATGTAAAAATCAACGCAATCTGATGGGAATTCATACCTATTTTACACTGTGGCTCATTCCTGTGAATTCCTATTTCCTACGATCTCATTGGTATGATTTCTTATGATTTGACTTTTCCCCTGTGACGTTAGGTTTAGGGGCGGGGTTAGGGGAGCCATTATTGTTGTTTTGCCACCTCGTGAAAATTAGCACGACTTGTTTTGATATCAGGTTATTAAGATATAAATGTAAATACACACGCAGTCTGTATATTGAAAGTCGTAAAGAAAGTCGTGCTGAGTGACAGTAAAAAAAGGTCGTGCTCACTGACACGAAAAAAATGGGGATATTTGTGTCCATGAACCCGCATTAATAGATTCCAAATTCCGTGTCAGTGCCACAACCTGCCTTGAGACTTACTGTGTAAATAATCACATTATCAATAAATAACGACTGTGACCAGAGCATCAGTCTTGTGTACAGATACAGAAATACTTCAAGCGTATTGATATCGAAGAGAAAATAACCTCCTGATTGTGTTTCTCCAGTTTCTCGTGTTGTTCTCGCTGAGCTGCCTGGAGTAGCTCGATCTCCTTCGAGTGTTTCACGGCGAGCTGTCAATCATCAGATTCATTTATATAATGACAGACAGATGTCCGTTATGAAAGTAAAGCTATGAAAGAGGATGAGAGACGGTTTACCCTCTTTCTATCTGTAAGAAACTTTCTGGTGTTTGTGCTGTTCAGCTCTCGAACTCTTCTGCGTGCCATTAAAACCCAAAGAAATCACACATGACAAGTGAAAACACAACAGCAGAATGATTCAAAACGACACGAGACGCTGGTGTCTATGGTGGCGTATTGCTGCCACGTACATTTTATTTTTCCACTCAATTTTGTCATAATAACGAGATCATATGTCGTTAAAACGAAATAATATGTAGTTTTAATGGGATAATATGTCGTTAAAACAAAATAATTTTCTTGTGTAAACGTAATATTTTTCCCGTTTTAACGAGATATTATATCATTTAAAACAACATATTTTTCTCATAGGGTTTCATTAATAGACAATTCAAACGGAATTGCATGAATTCGGTAAATTAATTCAGTTTTTTGACGAGATGGATCATTTAACTGAACTGATGCTATTAACTGAGCTATTAAACTGGAGTTTAATAAGATAAAACAATTAAAACTGTTCCTATTTATTTGATGCGCGCGCTTGTCCAGCACGCGCGTTCTCTGTTCTGCAAAGAGCCACACTGCGGCATCATTAAAACATTATTTTGGTTATTTCGTTTTACCTCACTGCATGATATTACTTAAGCGGTTTATTAATATTCTTTTCTTTTCTTTATACCTCACAGATGTGAGAGTAAACATATATTTGAATGATTTTCGATCGATTTGGCGCGTTTAAATGAACGGACCCTGATGTTTGCGAGTGTGACTGAAGAAGCGTTTGATAGTTGTAACTAAAAAACGGACATCCTGCTAAACTTGTGGTAAGACAAGAATATAATATTAAGCTTAAAGATAATATTTATTCATCTCTTGTCAATAAATATCTGCTTTGAATCCTCCACATCGTGTTGAAGTCTTTAGTTTATGTAATTTACTTCAGTATCTGAATAAAGTGTCTGATGCTGATGTACAGTGCTGTGTTAAGTTTTATTAATCGTCATATTTTGTATAATACATATTTAACTAGAAAAGTATTTAGAAATATTTATAGCATAAAAATGAATATTTAATGCACAGATTAAATCACAAATTAATTTAATGCTCCATGCGAGGGATGATGTGTTTAAATACAATTATAAAAACGATTTTAACTGTTTGGTTGTTGGGATGTACTCGTCACGTCCCATAAACGTTATTTGGTACGTTGTTGCGACGAATATGGTCCGTTCCATTTACGTCTTCGGGAGGAAATCATCAAGTCCCAGCAATGTCCAATGTTACATCATCCCGACGAATATGGGAATCACAAAGTTAAGTCGCTGGAACGTTATTTGGTACGTCGTGGCAACGAAAATGGTCCGGTCGTCATGTTGAGCGGACCCATTAGTGGCATTATTCCTCGTTGATGAACTAGACTGTTATGGGAAGCTTGGTGGATATAAACTACTACATCTGAAATGTATTCAGGCTGGATTTGTTGTCAGTCAAAAATTTATTTAATATTCTGGATCCGTAAGTGCAACTCAGAAGAGAAATCGCTGTCTTGATTTTGGCTACACTGTAAAAAAGAAATCCCGTAAAAAACGATAAAGTACTGGCAGAAAATGACCAGTATATTTTCCTTCATTTTATGGACATTTTCGTTAATGCTAAAATGCAATTTAATGCAGGGCAAAATGTGGTAAAACAACTGTAAATTAATACAGACAATTCCTTCATATAAATACAGTACATTGTGCCCTATTTTTACGGATTGTTTTAAAACATGACATTTTACCTATGTCCATCTAGAAAACATGTCGCTTTCACGTAATAGGTTAATGTGTAATTATTATGAGATGTTAACAAGAGAATTATTTCGTTTTAATGACATATTATCTTGTTAAAACACATATGATCTCGTTTAAACGACATAATTGAGTGGAAAAAATAAAATGTACGTGGCAGCAATACGCCACCGTAGGTGTCTCAGCAGATTTGATTTATTATTATTTCTTACCGTTCTCTCTCGGCTTTGATCTTGATGCGTCTGTCGTGACTGATGGCTCTACTGCTCTCCATCGACATCTTAGCTTGTTTTCTTCTCATCTCTTTACATTCTCTGTATGGACAAAAGAAACATTTATTGTCTGCTTTATAATCTTTAATGTGTTTGGCTTTTACAAGCGAATGATCCTTTAAATAAACTCCACCATATAAAGAGCACAGATGACTTTAAACTTTCTTTCTGGATTTGATTTATACATGAATTAGGCTTTCGGAAAAACCTTATTATGTCATATTAGAAGAAATGTGTTGAATTAAACTGTCCATTTTCTGTTTGTTTGAGCCACAACTCAGATTTTATTGTCCAGTGTAATAAAAAAAACGCACATCACCACGAAGAAGTAATGTTATTAAAGTCATCATTTCACTTCATGTTTCATTAAAACTGGCCACTCAATGCTTCTAAACACAAAGCAAACTCTCCACAATGTAAAAATGACTTTCTTCATAGCACAATTCAACTTTTTAACCTCTAAAGAGCAAAGGAAGTTTGATTCCTCATGATGCCAGTCCTTTAGCCTGCACGAATGACTGGGTTTGCTTATTAAAATATTTCACAATAACATTGAAAACAACAGAGAAAGCAGGAACACACACACACACACACACACGCACACATATGCGCGCACACACACTTTGCATGAAATAAAAAGCCCATCAGAAACAGTCACATGAGGGAATTCAGACAGAACGAACTGCATCCATGTCTTTCATTTGCAGGTAAACTTTCATTGTTTCAGCACTCAATTCACTGAAGGAATTATGCAAATGAAATAAACCCGCCCACAAAAATACTGCTGATCTCAATGTGTAGGGGGCGATTCCCTGACCGACCGGCCCGCTGCGACTGACAACTGGATAAAGACCACCAGAATTACATCATTTGCATTTATATGCAGCAGACGCTTTTATCCAAAGCCACTTACAGTCCATTCAAGCTTTAGATTCAGGGTAAACTATGCTGTATTTTCTTATTATCCAATGTGGCGATAAAAGGTTCTTTAGATGATAAAAAAGTAAGAGAGAGATGCTTCTTTGAAGAACGGTTCTTCGTGGAACCAAAAAAGGTTCTTCCATGGCATCGCTGTGAACAACCTTTTAATCCCCTTTATTTTTAAGAGTGTAAGTGAGAAACTCGTAGCTGAACACAGCGAAGTGTGTAACAGTTTCTTTCCACACGTTAGATTGAGGATTCATTTCTTCAATGTAAAAAAAATCAGAAAAAAAACCCGGAAAGTTTCTGTAAACTGGAAAAACTGAAATATACCGTAAAATATTTTTCTGTATTATTAGAGGATATATATTATTGTTTTCCCCTTTTTTTCCTTTTTTCTTTGTTGTCTTTTTTCTGTAATTTTATAGTTTTGGGCCATATTTGAAAAATAAACTTTAAAAAAGAAATCTAGTTTAGAAAACAGAAATGTTCTGGCAGCTGGGGCGCCAGAAATAAACAATTACACTTTTCCCCTGATTTTCTTGTAAATTTGCAGTCTTTTTCTGTACTTTTAAGTTTTTGACCGTATTTAAAAAATACATAAAAATCTGTAAAAAAAAAAATTCTGTAAAATGACAGTTTTTTTTACAGTGTTGAAAGAGTTTCTCAATTCAATTGAGTTTTATTTATATAGCGCTTTTCACAATGTTTCGTTGTTTGAAAGCAGCTTTACAGTTTCTCCTCTGACCTCTCATGGACGACAGAAAGTCTTCGTGTTTGTTGCTCTTGTTCCTCCAGCATCAGCTTGTGAAGTTCTTCACACTGTTGAACAGCGTGTTGTTCTCTCACTTTCTGTTCTTCAGTCGTGTGTCGCTTGGTCATGTCTGTCGTCTCGACCGTGTGAGCGTCGACCGTGTCCTTCACCTGTCATACAAGCGTCTGTGTTAATGCAAACACATCACAGAGAACTGAAAACACTGAACTCAGATCAGTTCTATAGTGTACCTGTGTTCTGTGATTTGTGCTCAAAGTCTTCAGTTCAATGTCTCTCCTCGTGTCATAGCTGTTAGTCTCGCTGAAGATGAACAGAGAACGACAGCGTGTCAAGAAAACTATACAAATGTATGCACTGTAGAAAAAAAACACAAGATGTGTTCAAATCACATAAGACATAAAAAACAAAAACTACTACTCAAGAATGTAGGGTCACTTATTCAATATTTATGAATCATTTCCCAAGTTTTTAAGTTTTAAATTGATCAACACTATGGAATAACACTAATGTAACTTTGGGAATCATGTTGTGACTAAAAAAATACAAAATAAATGAAAACTGTAATATTTCTTTATATTCAGTCAGTGAATTTGTTTTCTTGTTATTTTATTAAGACACGTGATTTTTCAACATCTATTCGGACCTCTTCTCGTGTGTTTTTCTTCATTATTCAGTCCATTATAAAAGTAGCCATTTCTATTAAGAGCGCACAATTTTAAACTAATCTCAGACAGTTTAGCATGCGCCATCACATCAAACCATTTTTAAGTTCAAGAGAAACATCTGAAGAAGGAAATCTGAAGGTTTCATTAGAAAAGTGTCAAACACCAGACAACATAAACATAAAAAAACCGAACGTGAGAGATTTCTTGCTGTTCTTCAGGAGTTGTTTCTCCAGAGTTTCTTTCTCTTTATCATGTTGAGCATGAATTCTGTCCATGCGAGCGCCGTGGGAGCTCCGCAGAGCGGCGAGTGTCTGAAATATGAAGCGGGATTATTCCTCTGATGATTCTGACTTCACACAACACACGAAATCTCATGATCAACTCAATGAAGGGTCACCTTCGCCTGCTTCTTCTTCAAAGCGTTCGTCTCCTTCTGCTGCTTCTTGACTAGTTTTAAGTATGTCTGGAGAAGAGGTTACACGTGAATGCAAATCAAATCAAAGACTTTGTCGTGTTTTCGTTTAGACGCTACCTTCATCTGCTTCAGGTCATCGATGGTCAGCGGTGGCGTCAGCATCCATGTGTCTACAGGTGTAAAACAACAAATCTACATCAACAAAGTGTCTGAAAGAGAAGATCTGCAGATCTGCGCATCAAGAGTAAGTTTGGATTTGTTAGGTGACATCACTGACGGTGATCTTACCCTCTTTTGAATCAGGTGATTTCTGTCTCTCCGAGTCTTTCTGTGACATCATGACAGCCGGATTCATCTTGTGTTTGTTATTTCTCTTACATCCGTCATTCGGCACATCAGCGATATCTGACTGAATAAACATACAGTACAAAACCATTTCATTCCAAAAAATGGGGAATAGACGACTGTATGTTTCAGTCCTGTGTAATTAAACACGAATGCAGAGAAAAACAACGTTTCAGAAACGCCAGGAAAACATAATGCAGCACATAAGAAATTCTGACATGTTTAAAAACAAAGACGATGCAAGGACAGTGTGCTCCAATTAATCATTTTAATTTGACGTTTTACACCGGTTCATAAAATATGAAGAATGTATATAAAGGGGTCATATGGCGTGAACACGTGTTGTTCTGTGTCTTTGGTGTGTTATAAGTCACTCATGCATGTATTAGACGTGTATAATTACAGAAATGAAAGTGTGGGAACAAAAGAGTCATTCTATCTAAGAGCGAATGCTCACCCAGACCTGTCTGAAACACCTCGTGTAGCCACACCCCCACAAATCTACATCAGTTGGTGGTCTGATTTGACTGAGACCGCCCAAATGTAGACGCAAGTAAGGTGGGCGTACCTGTCAGTACAATTGAAGAGGAACCTGATGTTCCAAATATGGTCAGAGGCGTCACACGCTTACAGTATTCCACCAATCACTACGCACTGGTGAACTGGCCAATCACAGCACACCTCGCTTAGCAGAGCGATGAGCTTTGTAAAAAAATCTGCGCGTTTTCAGAGAGGCGGAGCAAAGAGGAGATACAAACATGCACGGTGTGTGGAAAATACAGCGTTTATCAACCTTAAATCCTGTTACACATTACATCACATCTAAAACAAACCATAATATTCCTTTTAGCCGTGTCATATCACCCCTTTGAATAAACAAACAGCTTTGCTGGAATGTGTCGAGGTCATGTGGATTAATAACGAAGCCGCTCACCGTCTCGATGCCCATGGCTCTCATCTGATCCGTTCTTTTCTCACCGATGGATACATGTTTTTTGGGATCAGACAGAGCATCTACAATAGCTGAAAAAAGATATTTCACATGCGGGATAAAAACACCTGACGATGAGATTCAATGAGCGTGAACACAAAGAAGCTTTCCTGACCTCCGAAGCCATCGGGCACGTATGTTTTGAGGATGATGTTACAGACGACGGTGGCCAGAGACAGGGGTTTGTTATATTCATTTCTCAGAGAGATGTGTCTGTAACCCGACTGCAGTCCGTCCAGCGGCAGGATTCTCTGTCCGATCAGTTTATTGTTATCATCATACACAGCCACTCTGAGGACCGCCAGGTCTGGGAGGATAACCTGAGCCAATGAGACGTTTACTGGAGTTATTTTCACATCGCACGACACTTTCAACAACAAACACACGGATGATATTGACCCAGAAGAAAAATATTCTATAGCTATAAAAAGATAATATACTGTATATGAAATGATTATTTAATCATCACAGTAACATTGTGACATCATTAAACCTTTGCCTCATAGATGTAAAAATTGATGTTAATGTTTTATATTTTACAATTATGAGATATATATCCTAATTATAAAATATAAAACATGTACATAAATGTTTACATTACTGAAGCAAATGTTTAATGATGTCACAATGTTAGTGTTGCTATGCAGTTGTTAAGGGGGTTACGGGTGGTCTCCAGGGTATTGTTAAGTGGTTTCTACGGTATGTTGCTTGTTTTGCTCAACAACTCACATTATGAAATTCAAGCCTGTATCACCAACATTGTTATATGCTGTTTAATACTTTCAACTTGAATAAAAACGGATAAGAAAACAGTGTTAATACTTAATCACATCATGTGCAACATGAATAACCATTTGTGTTAGGGAACAGCTCTAGTAAAACACTGTACTTCTCTCCTGGCTGTGTCAGTATCATTGAAAGATTTTACACTCCGATATGAATATGGTGTATTACACATCATGTTTTATAATGATGATCTCTATAGTAACGGCTTCATTCACCTCATACTGTATATAACCCGCTCTAAACGTTGATGTGATCTCACTTCTGTATAATGATAGTGGGCTTTTAGAAAATGTCATACGTATGTGTGAATCTTAATACAGGATCAAGACTTTGAGAACATTCTCATCACATCACTAAACACACACACACACACATTGGCGTAGAGGTTACCTTTCTGAAGACGAAGGGTTCGGCGTCATACACCGGATTCAGACCGTTGTTCATCACCATTCTCGTGCGAAACTCTTTGCGTATGGTGTCTGTGGGCAGCCCATACATGTCCACTTCCACATACGTGCCGATCTTCTTATCAGACAGAAACTGACCTGATATGACCTGAAGCACACGAACATCTGACATCAATCTATTAACTGAACGTACCACACACGTCAGACTAAAGCACCTGACGCTCTTACGCGTGTTCATGTACAATGATCTATAAATAACTGGGAAGTCGAAATGGCTTTCAGTCGTTTGTAAAAAAATAATCACTTACAGTAAAAGCAGAATTCCTACAGTTTTGAACAATTCATTTTCACAATTTTTGCATTTATCCATATACAGTATTATATTATTAAAAAGTGAAATTCAGACCAATTCACTAATGCGTCATTCAGAGCAATGTGAAACTTATTAAAAACAAAAGAATGTTTTCATACAGTAAAATGTACTTGAAGTGACCATGTTTATTTTTCTCGACCACAGCTTTACTACAAACCCGACTGTTGTATTTGTTAATGGATGCTTTGTCTGTTGTCTTTGCTATATTTGCTGGTGTTATGTTTGTAGGGAGATATGCAGTACCTGAACGCTGCAGGCGGCTGCGATCACTCCATCCACAGGCGTCTCAGAAAACGGGTCAAACATGCGATCCGGCCGGCGCATGAAATCCGGCTTCAGGAGATACCTGACAGAGTTCGATCACAAACCGCTTCATTTATGAGAAGACAGAGCTTTCATCTTCACACACTTTAAAGCAATGATTGATTTAATGATTCTCATCTTTACACAGATGATGATGAATGTGTTAATGTGTTTCACACACACACACGCCTGCGTCTGCTCTCACATGAGAAGCACATTAACACCGACACGACACTGTAAGTGATTTCTTCACATTATAAATGCAGCGATATCAGTCAAGTGTACACACCGTAACGGCAGTATTTATTTACCACGGTATATAACCTCAATACCTCAGGAGCGCCGCACTAACACCGTCCACAGAAGATCGGTCTTCTCTAACAGACTTGCTGATGATACGGGTGCTTTTATTTTGGGTCCCTTATGAAAATGTAACCAAAATGTAGTTACAATCGTTTTGGGTGGATTGATTTCCATTTGCACAACCACTGTTTTACTACAAATACCATGGTTAAACACAGCAAACTTGTGAATTGTGGTTAAACTACAAACAAAACCAAAACACTAACGGTAAACACTACACAGTAAGGTTCCATTTGTTAACCTTGGTCAACATGAACAATGAACGACGCTTTTATTTCTTAATGTATTAACAGTGAAAATCACTAAATCTGAGTTGAGTTTACTCTAATGATTTACTAAACCAACGCTTAAAAATATAAATAAATGACAACTCAAAGTAAATGAGTTTATTTATTAGTTTTAAAACTTAAATGGTTTAAGGCAATCGGTTTCCTCAAACGGTTTGAGTTACCGTAACTTGTCGGGTTTAACATCAGCAAACAATTGTTATAGTATTGTTATTCTTATATGTTATTCAATGCATTAACAAAAGTTAACAAATATATATAGTTATGGTTCCTATAGTTTGACCATGGTGCGTTTTCTTAAGGGTGTGTCAGTGTAAGTGGTTGATCTTATGATCAGAGCAGCAGTCAGAGAAACTCTCTAAACTCAATAATAAATGAAAGATCAGACTGTCAAACACATCAGACTTTATTTGAGAGATTCTCATCAGAAACGTTGGCCAGCACAGCAGTCAGAAAGCTTCACGTTCTCTCTGTGGTTTGACTTGTTTAATGATGTCCACTTACCCACACGAGCCGTTGTATTCAAACTTCCCCTGATTCAGCTGCATGGCCAAATCTACACAACACAACACATCTGATTTTAATACAACAGAGTCAAGTGCACTGTAAAATCTGTCTGCGTGATGTCAGGGCGTCACGTGTTTAACACTCTTAAACAGAGTTGGGTAAGTTACTCTGAAAAAAGTAATGAATTACTAGTTACTAGTAGGGGTGTAATGGTTCAAATTACTCACGGTTCGGTTTGTGTCACGGTTTTAGGGTCACGGTTTCGGCTTGGTTCGGGTCGCGGTTTCGTCACGGTTCGGTTTATGTCACGCTTTTAGGGTCGCAGTTTCTGTCCGGGTCGCGGTTTTAGGGTCACGGTTTCGGCTCGGTTCAGTTTGTGTCGCGGTTTTATGGTCACGGTTTCTGTTCGGGTCGCGGTTTTAGGGTCACGGTTTCTTGTCGGTTCGGGTCGCGGTTTTAGGGTCACGGTTTCGACTCGGCTCTGGTCACGGTTTCGGCCCGGGTTATGGTTTTAGGGTCACGGTATCGTCTCGGTTCGGTTTGTGTCGCGGTTTTAGGGTCCCGGTTTCGGCCCGGGTCATAGTTTTAGGGTCACGGTATCGTCTCGGTTCGGTTTGTGTCGCGGTTTTAGAGTCACGGTTTCGTCTCGGTTCGGTTTGTGTTGCGGTTGTAGAGTCACGGTTTCGGTCCGGGTCATGATTTTAGGGTCACGGTTTCGTCACGGTTCGGTTTATGTCACGATTTTAGGGTCGCAGTTTCTGTCCGGGTCGCGGTTTTAGGGTCACGGTTTCGGCTCGGTTCAGTTTGTGTTGCGGTTTTATGGTCACGGTTTCTGTTCGGGTCACGGTTTTAGGGTCACGGTTTCTTGCCGGTTCGGGTCGCGGTTTTAGGGTCACGGTTTCGACTCGGCTCTGGTCACGGTTTCGGCCCGGGTTATGGTTTTAGGGTCACGGTATCGTCTCGGTTCGGTTTGTGTCGCGGTTTTAGGGTCCCGGTTTCGGCTCGGTCATGGTTTTAGAGTCACGGTTTCGTCTCGGTTCGGTTTGTGTCGTGGTTTTAGGGTCACGGTTTCGGTTCGTGCTATGTTCAGGGAAAAGGGACTACTGACAAATAAAAATAAGAACAAATAATCAAGCTACAAGTAACAGCACCAATAAAACAACAGAGCAAAGCAGAAACTTAAATAAGATACTGTATATATACCTTTTAAGGTAGAACGTACTCAAATAAAACATAACATTGCATATGTAGAAATGAAATAAAGATGAATCATAATTGAAGTTACAGAAGCTATTGAGTCACAAGCAGTGAGTGATTTCCTTGAATTTGAACAGACAGCAGGAATATGCTGCTGTCGCTTTAAGAGGAATGAAACCCATCCAGTACACTGATACTGTTTTTGTCTGTTTCGTCCGTTCACTTAAGACATAACTACTATGTTTCTTAAGATACTGGACAAGAGGGGCATGTTGACCTACTTCGTGTGTGAATCTGTCCGTTTAAGCGCTTCAAAGACAACTCAATATTTGCGCCATCATGTCTGAGACTTCTCTTATGCGCGCTTCGGATCTTCTCAAGTTTTCTTCTGCATCATCTTGCACTTAAATGTTTCAGTTGTCGAGGCTTGATTTAAACAGCAACATGTGCTCTTCAGGTCTCACCTGCACTCGCGCGCTCACAACACCCGGGTGATGAAAGCAGAAATGACTGCTCATATTACAGCAGACGTCAATCCTTTTGAAATTTGTCTACGTTGTTTGATTTGTTGTAGGTATTAAATGTGTATCTATCGACAAACATGCATTAGCTGAACTCTGTCTGTTTTACGCATTATAATTTTTAACGAACCATATTATAAATGCGTCGTCAGATTTAAGATGAGCCGCGCTCCAAGCACATGTCGAACCGTTGGTGGAGTACCGTGCGGTTAAATTTTTTACCGAGAACCATTACACCCCTAGTTACTAGTTACATATTCAATAGTGTAATTAGATTACTGTACAAATGACTCTCTCCAAAAGTATTTAATGACTTATTACTAATTACTTTCTATATCCTACATCAACCTTGATGAGTTACGTGATTCAAGGATAGACATGAAACGACTCTTAATTCATTCAAATAAATAATATTAAACTACATAAAGTAGTATTATTAACTGACTAAAGTATTACAAATGTGAGAATTATACATTAAAGCACAGATTTTAAAGTTAGACTTTGAATTTTGATGTAAATTCCACTTCTGCACACACACACATATTACACAAAGTATTTAGTTGAATTACATCAGAAGTAACTATAATTAGATTACAGATTTTTTTTAGTAATCCCTTACTTTACTTTTTCAAAGGAAAAGTAATTAAATGACAGTAACTAATTACTTGGTAACTATAGTTACACCCAACACTGGTCTTAAATTGGTTATATTCTCCTCTCTAGATCCAACTCAGTTATTATTTAGGGCTGTGCGATATCGAAAACGAAAAATGCGATATGCGATTGCATGCTAAATAATGCGATATTCGATATGATATTTTCCTAAAATCATTTTAAATGGTTTTCAAATAAATTGTATAAATTATATAGCCAATAGGGCTGCATGATATTAAAGAAAAATGTGATATAAACTAATTTTCTAAATAATGTGATGTGCCATAAAATAATGGTTCAAGTTTGTAAAATCTATTTTTAAAAGGTGAAAATTATATAACCAACATCCAGTGTTGGGTGTAAGTAGTTACTAAGTAATTAGTTACTGTAATTTAATTACTTTACCCTTGAAAAAGTAAAGTAAGGGATTACTCTTATTTTTTCTGTAATTGAATTACATTTACGTTTGATGTAATTAAACTAAATACTTTGTGTAATATATGTGTGTGAAATAATGGAATTGACATCAAAATTCAAAGTTTAACTTTAAAATCTGTGCTTTAATGTATAATTCTCACATTTGTAATACTTCAGTCAGTTAATAAGAGTACTTTATGTAGTTTAATATTATTTATTTGAATGAATGAAAAGAGCCGTTTCATGTCTATCCTTGAATCACTGAACTAATCAAGGTTGATGTAGGGTATAGAAAGTAATTAGTAATAAGTAACTAAATACTTTTTGGAGAGAGTCATTTGTGCAGTAATCTAATTACACTATTGAATATGTCATTAGTAACTAGTAATTAATTACTTTTCAGAGTAACTTACCCAACACTGCCAACATCCATGTTTTACATTATTTCTGATTATTATTATTATATCATCTTCCACACAAGTCTCTCTGCTGTCTGCATCATCCTAAAACTTATAGACTATAGACCCCTGCACGAGATGTAAACACTGGTTCAGAAGCACGTCCATTTTCAGTTTGATTTGTGTATTTTTTAAAATCTCATATAGTATATAATTGAAACTTAAGGATATTCGTTTAACATTTTGATTGGGTTAAAAATATTCTGTTAGTTGCATTTTGTTCAACCATTGTGTAGTGTTAAAAACTGAAACAGGAAGTTCTTTTGGACCAGCGCTGTTTACATCATCCAAAGAGGTTTTTAAATGATTTTTTTAATAATATTGCGATACGCAAATTTGCAATATTTCTGTAATTCCAATATATTGCGCAGCCCTATGCTGTACCGTAGTATTACCAGTATTATACCACAGTACATTTGGAGGGGCTCTTGGATCTAGTTAAGGACAACACACAAAATCTGTTGTCCTCGATTAAATTTGACATTTTTGTGTTACTTTTAACACAACTTGTGTTGTACATTTCATTTATTTCACACAAAATGAATACAAAATGTGTTAAATAAGACAAGAAAACAACTTGTTAACAATTAACCCGTCCCTTTTAAGAGTGTACATGTTGCTTTTATATGAATTAGCAAAATGATCTTTAATCTTTATTAATAATTACATCATCAGTGTTGTTTCTCTGGAATATCAGATTCTCAGTGTTTTTACTGATGTGTTCCTCTTTAAAGCAGAATATTGTCACCTGTTGACATCATAACAGACACATCAAATCCTCACAACAGACAGAAGAAACCAAGCGTGAACACACCCGTGTGTGAAGATCACACAAACACACACACACAGTGTCACAACACATGTCAAACGTCAGCATCTCTTCAATACCTGACACTTAACTTTCCTTTAAAAAACAATGCATCATCATCATTTATCATTTCTGAGGATGAATCGAGGCGAGTGTGTAGCATGAAATGCTTTTGAACATGAAATCATTCTTATATGAATTCTCCAGAAAGTGTAAACACTGTGAGCTCTTAAAACATAGCCGATAAAACAGATCTGTCTGTCTGAACGATGGGACACGAAGTGCTATTTAAATAAAAATATTTATAAAAATGATTTATTTTAATCTAATAAATTGAACATCTAGTATTTGTGTCATTTTATCTGATGATGCCAGTGGCACAGAAACTACACACATCTCACCACAACCAATTTAATCTCACACAAATGCGAAAAGGTTTTGGGGTGAAACTGACATTTTGTTTTGACAAAAAATCCAGACTTTATGGTTTGAATCTGGCAAACAGAATGTCGATGTGAATGTTTTCATTTCATGAAAGCGCAGATGGAGGCCAGAGATGGACACCAGACAACATATGCTTACAGACACACGGGCATTCTGCTTCACACGCGTGTGCGTGCGCGTGCGCGTGTGTGCGTTACCTGGGGTCTGGAAGTTCAGAGAAACCATCTGGCATCCAGCGTTCCAGAAAATCTGAGGTATATAATTACTGGAGTCCACTCGACCTCCTTTGGGGTAGATTCGACTCATCTGTTGTTTGTTGTAGCTGCGCATCTCATTCAGGCAAACACAAGCGGGAAGCTTTCAGGGATTTCTGAGGAATATTTTTGGATCCTAATGCTTTAAACTCAGTCCTCCCCTCGAGCGAGAGTTTAGGGCTCAGTGACTCAGCCGCTGTTTTAACACCACAAACACACTTTAAAAGTGAAGAGATACGACTGATGTCTCATGATAAACTCCTGAAGTCAGACCTCACACACACACACACACACACACACACACACACACGCACACGCACGCGCACACACGCACACACACACACACGCACACGCACACGCACACTTCACTGCTTTCTGACCATCACAACATCTCCTCAAACACTCTCTTTCAATTGACTTCAATGCTTTTGTGTGACTACTGTGAGCCTTTAAATCATAAAACAATGAATACAGCGCTCACCATACCAATATAACCATGATCTGCGCTTGATAAATTCTCATCGCTTAATAAAATACACCAAAGGATACTTCACAAATTCAATGGCGTTCGTTCTTAAATAGCCCAACCCCACGGATTCATTGAAGGACGACATGTTGTGATGGATGTTTTTCTCTGGAAACATTCAAGCGTCACACACTGACGTCATTCGCTATGACTGCGTTTTAGTGTCACATTAACAAAAGATCATCATTACCAGAATATAGTTTTGAGATAACAGTTATTATTTTGACATGAATCTGCTTGCTTCCTACATCACAATAAAAACACTTTCTCATCAAAACTAAAAACGTTTTCTCAAAATATTACAAGTTTATTCTTCATTCATTCGCTCCAACTTCATTCTCATCGTTTTCACTCTATTCGACAAAAAATATTACGATTGAATTCTCACAATCACCCTTTTTGATTTTATAATGGTATTCAAATGTATTTGTATCTCTCTCAGAACGTTCTCACCCTCAGCTTCAGTGAAACCGAGGAACTTCACGGCCTGGGCGTAGTTCACCATGTTGGAGAGATACGGGTGAATATTTGTGGTTGCAGCGACGTACGTGTACGACTGAATCAAAGCGAGTTCATCGGCCACGTTTGTTTCTCCGGACTGTGAAATCTAAAGAGATTGAATGAGAACGATGATAAGTTACAGGTCTTGTGGAAAAATACAATTCAAAATCATTTTTGGATCATTATCATGATAATGATGTTGAAGAGTAATCTAATGATTCTTGATTCTCTTCCCATTTTCTGTGACACATGCATCAGAATATAAGAGTGATGTTTGAACCTTCGTGACTGTGAGCGGCTCTTCGTCCTGATGCTCTTCTTCACTCGTCAAACATCCCTGAATCCGTTCAGGATGAGCTTCATCTAACAGCTCTGATAATGCAAACACATATCATTGGTGTTACACTATAACAGTATTTATTGATGATTTATAATGCAGTCTTACTGTATATACACGTCTCCACAACTCGTACTGTAAATCATCAGTAAATGAAACGGATAATATATTGATTTTGATTGGAGTCAGGTTGTGTTTTCTTGAGTCTCACCGGTGGACATGTCCTCCTCCGTCTCGTCTTCAGAGATGTTTGTGGAGACGCTCGGCTCTCCGGCCTCCATGTGTTTCCTCCAGTGATCCAACTGCTCTGAAAAACCACAGCGGAGATTCATTTCAACATTAAAAAAAGATTGAAATGTAACAAAACGAACTCAACATACTCTTTTCCACTTCTGGTTTTAATCGTCTGTTCTTGATGAGAATCTTTCCTTTGAGATCATTGGGCGATGGCAGCGGACGGCCGGGCTCCAGCTGCAAGAGAACTTTGTTTAAAATAAGAATTTTGATTTGTATTACACATCAGAACGCTGTTTAAGAGTTTGTGAAGTATGAACACACCGGGGAGTCATCCGGCGGTTGTTTTAGGAGCAAATCTCCAAAGATCTCCTCACAGTATCGAGCCAGCTTATACTGCTGAGGTTTCCTGAAACCACAGACATTCTCTTTAATCCGATTTAATTTTTCTCTGTAAATATTGATCAGGACACAAAGAGTCAACGGTACGCACGTGCAGTGATTCTCAAAGGACAATATCACAGGATAACCAGATGTTATGAAGGCGGTTTCTTTAATTCCCTGAATAACATCCTGCGCATTAAAAAACAAAAAGAGTTTAATGGATTTAAACATTGACTGACAAGACACACTTAGTGAAAGGGAGAGATTTTAACATTCAAAATAAATCAACATGTGCTTTCTGAAACATGTCTTATTGTGCATGATTCATGAGTGCAAAGAAAACAACGGTTTGCTTTTCTGAACTGTCATCAAATGTATTAAAGGTCTAGGGTGGGAATTCTAGCGGCCACTAGTGGCGAGTTTGAGAATTACAACCAGTCGCTCACCCCTCCCTTTCGAAACACGACGGTGGCCACCACAGTACAAAAAGATGTCGTTGGCTGAGACAGCGTGTCGTTCTCATGTTGACGCAGGGAAGAGATCATGCGGGCATAAGAAAGACTGTAGAAAGAGCCAAGTCTTATTTCTTACATGTGGATTAAGTTTAAAAAGAAGGATAAACGTCAGGCAGGAGCTAGGACCTATGTTAATATTATAAAGACTTTCCAGCAGAGACGCGTTAGGACCCGCAGTACTGAGGCTTTTAGCGGAGATCCTCACAGATATCTATGGACATACTTTCCAGCAGAGAGACGTAGGAAAAAACAATATTACTCACATACTGAATCAAGGCAACCTCCTCGGAGGTGATTTTTAAACAAACTTTCTCTCCAACATCTAAACATCACCCCTGAGGAGGTTGCCTTGATTCAGTATGCGAGTAACATTGGTTTTTCTGTTTGTTAGAATGTAAAATGAGCTGTGTAACGGAGCAGTTTTGAGCGTCGTTGTTGATCTGGAACCAGTGTGCTGCTTGTATACACTCGTGTCGTCGTCGCTTATTTGATTCATTTGCATTATTATTTGCGTGATCTAAGCGATGATGAAGCTAAGCATTGCACAGCACGTTTGAGGGCAGAGCTAGCTAACGGCAAATAGCAACGCTGTTATAGGCGTTCGATCTGACAGCGAGATAGCTGTTAGGAGTAAGTTAGTAGACGTTTTTCCATGTGTGTTCTGAATTCAATGTATGTAGGCCCGCTCTGTATGTAGACAGAAATAGTTTATTCTAAGGTAATACAAACATAACGCTTCATAACGGAAGGTCTTTACACACCTCTGAAGAAATAGTTTTGTATCTTATATTGCATTTCTGTCAATAGATTTACATTTACATTTATTCATTTGGCAGACGCTTTTATCCAAAGCGACTTACATTGCATGATACTCTACATTGATTTCTGAGTATGTGCAATCCCTGGGATGGAACCCATGACCTTGGTGTTGCTAGCATCATGCTCTAACCACCGAGCCACAGGAAAGCATCCTCCTAAAAATCCCGCATTGCTCCTTTAATTCACTGGTTGACAGAAACGCTGTTGGATTTGTGTGCGTTCACCTTGAAGAGCACATCTGTACACATGGCTTTCCCGTGTGTGATGATGGGATCCTGATCTTCACCTTTACCATCCCAACAGTCCAACTCAACACACCTGACAATACACAACAAAAAACATATAAGAAAAATCACACGTGAGATCTCTTTAATGACATCAATGAGCGTAAATGGAGAGCAAATGGAAGTCTCATGTGTGTCTCAGATATTGCTCATGAGGAAAAAACGAGTCAGACATGTGACAGATGTGTCTGTCATGAGAGTTTGAGAAGAGACGTCGACAATGTGTCAAACTGAGCTCAGATTTGTCTCGTCTGCAATCAAAAGTCAATATTATCGAAGATCTCGATATCAACTCAAGCATTTCACATCACATCTCAGTTTGGCACCTGCAGCCGGACAGCAGCACTTGTCTGTACATCTCGACTGAAGATCTTCCTCCAAACTGTCGTCCGGTCAGGTAAGTGTTGTGAGACGAGTTGATGAAGTAATGAGACAGAGGATGATCCATCTCCTGATAAACCTCCAAGCGGTCCAGAAACACCGGAGCATTTTCATCAGACGTCAGATACCGACAGAAGCCGTCACAGGACATCACACCTGCACACATTCATACATCCATACGCACAACAACACAACACAACAATCTGAAAAGCATAAATGAGTGATTTTCCATTGATTTGATACTAGATGGAGCTCAAAGATCGGATCGTGGATTCATTTTTTAAGCATCAGTTATGCATAAATAATAGACAGTAAAAATGAAAACATATAACAATCAAAAGAAGGCACTGAGAAACAAACCACTTCAAAGAGTGATTTACTGTGAAAGACCTTTTCTTCTGAGTTTCTCATCGGGTTCGTGTCGCTCGATGATTTGTAAAGCACGTTTCGAGTCGCAGAAGGGAAATAAAATCTCGTTCAGACGTGGATCTCGCTGGTTCTGTGAGGACAAATAGCGTCAGATTATAAACCTGAATCAAGTCTAAGAAACTGCCGTATGATTCATATTTCATCAACGTAAAGCCACATGAACACTGAGAAAAGACACACAACAGAGCAAAAAAATCCATAATCATGCATAATGTTCTATATCATTCATGAAACATGTGTCACGTCCTCTACATTCACACATACAAATTAGGGCTGTGCATGTAACGCCTTAATTATAATTAAGATATCTGTGCAAAAATGACCCTGAATGAGCTTTTGTCTCATATTTATTTAGTCAAAGGGGTGATATGACACGGCTAAAAGGAATATTATGGTTTGTTTTAGATGTGATGTAATGTGTAAACAGGATTTAAGGTTGATAAACGCTGTATTTTCCACACACCGTGCATGTTTGTATCTCCTCTTTGCTCCGCCTCTCTGAAACGAGCAGATGTTTAACAAAGCTCATGGCTCTGAAAAGCGAGGTGTGCTGTGATTGGCCAGTTCACCAGTGCGTAGTGATTGGTGGAATACTGTAAGCGTGTGACGCCTCTGACCATATTTGGAGCATCAGGTTCCTCTTCAATTGTACTGACAGGTACGCCCACCTTACTTGCGTCTACATTTGGGCGGTCTTAGTCAAATCAGACCACTAACTGATGTAGATTTGTGGGGGTGTGGCTACACGAGGTGTTTCAGACAGGTCTGGTGAGCATTCGCTTTTACATAGAATGACTCTTTTGTTCCCACACTTTCATTTCTGAAATTATACACGTCTAATACATGCATGAGTGACTTATAACACACCAAAGACACAGAACAACACGTGTTCACGCCACATGACCCCTTTAATCACACAAGCGCAATATCATAGCAGTGCTATTTTTGTCCAGAAAACTACGAGTGCACGACATGTTGATTTTATACAACAGTTAATTAAATAAGAAATTAGTTTTAAGATATATTTTATCAACAACATTGTCTGTTTTCCAAATTTTTCAACCAAAATATATAAAAAGTATAAGGTGTTGCGCGTCTCTGAGGAACACACAGCGTGGTTTCGCTTCTAAATGAATACCTCTCATGAGTGAATCAATGAATCAGTGGCTCATTCATAAAGAGTCATTTACTGCATTCCTGAACGAATCCTGGGAATCGAATGAATTAATGACATTTACCGCCACCTACTGGCAGTTTTTAATTCTTCAAAGAATTTGAACAGTATTCAAATAAAAAAGTTAAATAATAACAATACTAATTGTTGATAGTTTGCCCCCAAAAGATCTGCTTATTTCCATGTACTTACCCTCACGTTTTAAACTTGAATGACTATTTCTTTGGGGAAAAGCAAGATACTTCTTAAGAATGTTAGTAACCAAACTGTTTTGATCTTTAATTATAAGAATTCAGCTTCTGAAACAAACTAAATTATGGCTGTTTTAGCTTCTGAACATCTGAAGCTACTTTCCGTATTGATTTATTATGGCGTTAAATGATATTTTGACCCCAAATGTGATGTGTGATTAAGATGCGATTAATTAGATTAAACGTTTTAACCGCCTCACAGCCCTAGTACAAATATAACACATGCCCTGCGTCTAAATCACATACTTCCATACTACATAGTGTGCAAAAACCAGTATGCCAGCCCAGAAACATCCAAATGGTCTACTTATGCATGGGATTAAAAATGTTCTTCTACCCCAGGCCATGAGGGCTCAGAAGCTGCCAAATTAAAAGAAAATAGTCAATTAAAATAGAGGAAAACTGTGCGATCAAGTGCATGTGATATGTATCAAGAAATGACGTAATCTAGTTACCTAACCTCGCTAGTTGTTTTCATTATTAGTGTTCATTCCAATTCAATATTTAAATGTCAGTGAGAAGAAAAAAATAATGCTATTGTTAATACATCCCAGGTCAAACACAGAGGTCACATGACAATGAAAACATGGAGGATGTAGTATGAAAGTGGTGGTACTTCACGCAATTCAGTATGTAGTGTCATAGTACTGTATGTGATTTCTGACGCAGGGATGCGACTGCGACACTGACATGCAGCTGCGGTGAGATGCGCAGACAGATGATGGAAAACCTCTTACTTCGTTCAGAAAGTGCACTAACTGGTCCACACTTAAAAAATCACTTCTGTCTCCAGTACTGAAAAGAAACGCAAGCACATTTAATAGCACAATCATCATCACATTTACTTTCATAACACACAGAATTCATCTTGTTGTGTCGATTCATCAGTGTTTGTTCTTCAGAAATAAATCTCTCTCTATTGGTAGGTATAAGGGGGTAACTGTGAAACTCTTAAATATAACACTGATTAGTGTTCATGGGAAATATTCTTCCACTCACGCAGGAAAAACACCTTTAGAATAAAGTCGTTTCGCAGTGAACTACTAATGCACACTTACAGTTTCTTGAACAGACTTTCTATATCAGTTCTGGGACAAATCTTCTGTGTAAGACTGTAGAAATTCTCAAAAGTGAAGATTTCCGGATCAATTTCATCGTTCTGTAAAAACAACACAATAAAGCCTAATATATACACTTCAATCCAAACCCCTGTGATGTGGATCATCACAAACACACGATCATACATCAGTGTTTACACTACAGTGCATTTTAAATGACAAAAACATGACGTACTTTGTGTCCTGGAGATTCAGACTACAGAAAAATGACAGTTTTACCTTTCCGCTGGGTAAACCCAGATCTTTGAGCGCTTGGAAAATAACCTTCTCAGTTTTTCCTGAAGCAAACGTTCTTGTGATGCTGCAGACAATATAAATCACAGTTTATGAGGATCCACACGAGACTACACTTATATCTGTGTTCATACAGCACTACTGCACCTCCTGACGGGGATTTTCCTATTCACGTTTGTCAAAAATGACAATCGCATCCAACTGCACAACACAAGAACACAAGAGAGCAAAGCAGAAAAACACACATTAACATACAAAAACACACATTCTTTTATGTCACCACAGTGTTCTGTGTCAATCACACACACGCACACACACACACACACACACACACACACACGCACACACACCACACCCAAACACCCACACCCACCACACAACCCACCACCCACACACACACAACACACACACAACAAACGCACACAACCACCACGGACTCATGCGTTTATTATCCCGTGGGGACAGGTCCATAGGCGTAATGTTTTTATTTACTGTACAAACTGTATATCTATCCCTATCCTAACCCTATCCCTTAAACCTAAAGATCATAGAACCCCACTTTTTGCATTTATAGATTTGTAAACAAAAATATTGTTCTGCTTACAACTTATTAGCTTTTGCCCATGAGGACCTCAATTTTGGTCCCCACGGTGACACGGAAGTCCCATTGTTGCTTGTGTGTATTCAGGTTAGGTTCACCCACCGAGGATATACAAAACATTGAACACCACACCAACCCCACACCCAACCACTACTATTGCAGCACACGCACACACCGCCACGCCAACCACATAACCACACACCACCCACCACCAACAAACACAACACACCACACAAACAAACCACACACTCACACACACACGCCACACAACAACACGCCACGCCTCATACATACACACTCCACACAGGGACACACCGCACACACACAACACACACACACAACAAACCACACGCACACAACACACAGACCACACCACACAAACAGACACCACACGCCACACAACACCAAACATGCACGCCACTCACACACTCACACAGACACACTCATCAGGTGATGTTACTCACTGTTTTCTTAGACAGGTCATCTGACAAACGTTATTGGCTCGTGTGTTATGAATCAATGAGCGTAAACCATCTGTCCAATGCTGTAAACACACAAGAACAAAACTGATTCCTGTGAATATATAGAAATGAAAAATAAAATACACACACTGTATGACAAAACACATACACACACAGAACTACTGATAGACATTGCATCATCTCTCAAACCTCTCACACTTCTCTAGTCATCTTCTCATCAGTTCTTATTAGTTTCAAGACAACATTTCTGTCCAAAAAAAAGTTGCGAATCCACATCTTCTAATGAGGAACAGAAGAGTCGTCTGCGTTTGGGTTTACTACAGTATATCAATATCAGGTTTGTAATGATGTGAGAGTGAATAAAAACCTATAAGAAATGATGAAGAGTTCAGTGACCTGCTGTGAACATCCTGATGTCTCATAAACATGTGTTTTTCTGTCAGCTCTCGTCGTGTGCTGGATTTACAAGCCTGCTATTTTTACACGAATGAAACATCTACAGTTCAAAAGCTCTTTAGCGGAAATATGATAATGATTCAAGCACATGTTGGGGTGTGAGAGCAGAACAGCAGCTGTGTGTCACATCCCAGAGGAGCACGAACACATGAACCTGACAGAACACACGTCAACAAACTTCAGTTTAATGATCCTGAGGAAACGGGTTAGTCGGGGTTACCTCTTATTCTTCTGCATCTGGAGACGCTGCACTAAACATGTGAGGTACGGCTTGTGCGGTATTAAAGAAAAATGCGATATGCGATCACATGCTAAATAATGCACTATTCCATACGACAGTTTGTTTTCTTTTCCGAACACCAATTTAAATTGTTTTAAAATATATTGAAAAGATTATATAGCCAATAGGGCTGCACGATATTAAAGGGAAAAAATGAGCTAAATAATGTGATGTGCGATAGAATACTGGTTCAAGTTTGTAAAATGTATATTTAAAAACGGAAAAATGACATAACCAACTTCCATGTTTTACATTATAAGTCCCTCTTCTATCTGCATCAACCTAAAACTTATAGACTATAGACCACTTCACAAGATGTAAACACTGGTTCAGAAGCACGTGCGCTTTCAGTTTGATTTTTTTATTAAGTCTCACATATATAATTGAAGCTTTAAGATATTTTTTAAAGATTTTTTACTTGTACATATTTACATACATACACACTCTATCTTGATCTTATGTTTATTGTATTGTATTTCTTAATTGTTTATACCCATAGGCCCTTATTTAAATCATTGTGTACTGTATTCTATTGTGTTATGGTCTCTGTGTTCTGGATGCTCCTGTCACCCAAACAAATTCCTTGTATGTGCAAACATACTTGGCAATAAAGCTCTTTCTGATTCTGATTCTGATATTCGTTTAACATTTTGATTGGGTTACAAACGTTCTGTTAGTTGCATTTTGTTCAACCATTGTGTAGTGTTATCAGATATGAGCATTTCAACATTCTCAACCCACACGTACAGTTTCTCAACACATTATCACAAAGAACCGTGTTTCCTGTTTACTATAATAAAAGCATGATGAACCAGAAGCAGAGGACTGTTTATATGAGATGAGAAGACTGGTGTTATGTTACCTTCGCCGTGTTTGAGTCGTGTGTGATGATGTGCATGAAGTTCAGGTTAAGCAGATCTGTTCCGCTGCACACACACATGATTCTGTCCTGCAGATTACTGGAACATCTCGCTGACGTCTCCAGAGCTGACACAAGCTTTGAGTCCTGAAGAACATCACATCACAACATCATTTAGTGCACAACCATATTAAATCTCAAACACTGAACAGTTTTTGCTAAAGACACGACTGAATGTTTGACCTTTGGTACATTAGCTTCACACACACGGTTGATGAGAGAACATTCCAGAACCTGACCCTCCTAAAAACAGAGATGCAGAATCTGGTGATAATAAATCTTGAAAGGAGTAGTTCACACAAATATATAAGGGTAATTCTCACGAAACCACTGAAACTTCATGGCAGTAAAGATTTGAACATAAAACATACAATTCGGAAACATAAAAAATGATCATAATAAAGATAATTGTGTTCTCTACCTTGGAAAAGAAATATTTTGACATAGGAATTAATTATTTATGTATTTTATTGCTTTTTCTGCAGAAATTCTCATAACCGTAAAGCGTCCCGATTTGTCTGAGTGCATTATATGCTGTGATTTAAACAGAGTCAAATTAAAGTCCCCGTGAACCGGAAGTTGCGATCGTTTTTACTTCCGTATTTTGACGCATTTCCGAGTGAAAGAGAATTTCTAATCAGAAAAATTAGTGGGCGTGGCTTTCGTCTTTCTCTGTGATTTGATTGGATGTTTAAAAACAGCCATTGCATTTTGAGAAGGTAACTGGCAGCAGACTGACAGTTGAAGGGGAGGAGTTAACGGATTTTATTACCTCAATAAGTTGCCATCATTTTAATATTTTTTTATAAATATAATGATTTACGATCTCTGTTATTATTGCATGATGTTTAATGCACAACAATACTATAAGTACCAATAGCATCTAACTACTATTTCTACTTAATCCAAAGAAAACACAGCTATTTTCAGTTAATGTAAACAGCATATCTCTAAGAAATGCTGCTATTTTCACGAAGTCTGAACAGAACCTACTGCTATTTAAACTTAATGTAAACAGCATCTATTGCTATTTACACTATTTACACAGTGGCTATTTAGCCACTGACTAATACTTTAGTCTTAGTTGAAAAAAAAACATTGTTAAGGGTCCTGAGTCTGTGTTTTCAAAGATTTTAGTGAATAGACGACTTCATTCATTCATTATCCGTTCTAAACAGCGTGCAAGATCAGGATTCTCGTGTCTCGATGGATAAAAACACACACTACAAATAAAATGCCAGAGGTGTCTGACTGATGTTACATTAAGAGAGGATTTGCAGGTGTGCATTCATGCATGTCTGTTCGGTGAATATTACCCACAATCCTTAGCATCACAGAGGAAGAGTGTCTATCGGTGTGTTGACATTGGTGCAGAGTCTCAGAAACACATGCGTTACCTTTCCATCACTTTCCCATGTGAGAAAAAACCCAAAAGCATCAACTCTGAAGAAACAGTTTGATTCAAAGACAAACGGATCCTGAAAAACAACAACGGAAACGTCAACTATTTATAACATTTCACTTGAAATCTCTTTGGTTTTTCCTCTTTATTTATGTTACTGTAATCTTGTTATGTTTCTTGATTAAAATAGCTCTTACAGTAAGCGCGGCTGTGGGAAATTCAGAAAATCAACTTGGCTTTTTATTTATCTTTCGGAAAAATAATGTCACTTGTTGCATGATGGGAAAAAATAAACATGGCAAAATAAACCACCTTCATAATGGCAAAAAAAAATCTTTGCTCCCACGTCATTTCAGTTTTCCAAATAAAAGTGCCAAATATATGAGGATAAACAAACAAACGTCATTTCATTTAATATCAGTAGAGCAGGACACCCCGAGAGCTCTCGGAGACTCATGGGAAATCTGAACGCAAGTTTAACAAGTCAAAGCCAGTCTCTGACACAAATCGCTCATGAGAAAACACTCTCGTTCCCCAAAAAAACCGGAGCCAGGATTCCCAGGAGACGGATTTCTTTGAGAACGCAGATGTTCACAGTATCCTCAATGATAAGAGAGCGAGCGTCACATTCAAAGCATCTTCTTTAAGAAACAAACATGACTTTTCTTGAAAGATTATATAAAACGCAGCATATGTACAACAGATCAGCCAACATGATATTGATTTCACACTGTCAACCTTAAACTAACATATTTAACCCAAAAATGAATAGAAAAATATATGAAGCCTAAATTAAAAAGCATTATGATGCTTTGATTTTCATGGCAGTGTCAAGTATCATTGCAAGCATCACCAACAGGACTACAAAAAACATTCATACATTATATAAAAATACAAACAAACCAAACGTGATGATTATACGTTTATTTCCAGGTCATCAGTTTCAAGATCAGTACATTTACATCACGTGTCTTGAGTCAAAAGATTTGCTCATATAAATCAATGAGCGAAATCTTCATACTGTACCTCCTCAAATCTGTCAAAACAAGCTCCCTGCTGCATGAAGAGAGGAACGGGTCTTCTCCAGCTGAACTCATAGGATTTCGCCATTTAACCTACAGGACAGAAAACAAGATGAAATAATGAAACACGCGTCCAGAGTTACAGAGAAAATGAATGTGAGATAAATCACATGGAGACATTGACCTCAGTCGTGTACGGGGCGTCCAGATGAAGTCCAGCCCAGAGTAGAGAATACTGTACACACACCACACCTCCAGAGTAAACGTAAGATAAAGCACCAACATCAGGATATTATTCATCTCAGGCTGCATGTCCACAGGACGTCTTTAATGCTTTCATGTACGGTATGTGTTATTGCTCATACTGTACTTACAGATTTAACCTTTAACATTCTACAGATATGACTGATTCTTCATGGAAGAGAAATGAGGACTCAATCGGCCTCAAACAGATTTACATTAAAGTCCCAGTGAAATTCAAAATGACAATTCTTATTTTTTCATGAAATATTGCAGCGTTTATAGTAAATAGTTTATCAATGTGGGTCATTTTCTGTTTAAAATTCACGAACCCTCATAAACTTCAGTTAAATCTGTAAATGCACTTTCGCCCTGAAATGACGATCCATCTCCAATGACGTAAATTAGACGGCTTGGGCGGAGCATCCGTTAACTCCTCCCCTTCAACTGTCAGTCTGCTGCCAGTTTCATTTTAAAATATATGCAACAGCTGTTTTTACGAATCCAATAAATTGGCCGTGAAAAACGCAAGCCACGCCCACTAATTTTCTCCTTTGAAATTCCTTTTCACTCGGAAATGTGTCCGAGTATGGAAGTAAAAGCGATCGCAACTTCCGCTTCACGTGGACTTTAAAAGACAACAGAAAAGAGCACACACAGACTGGGACACAGGCAGACAGTCTCCACTAACCAAACTTCTTAGATCTGCCCTAGCAACCATGCGAACCCCCTAGCAACTGGACAGCAAAGTGCAATAATCAATCCACTCAGAGCACCAATAGAAACCACAGAGCCGAGCCCTGGCAACCACCCAGAACACCCCAGAAAAACACAGAGAGACTTTCAGAGCATCACAGAGAGACCCGACAACAACAGACACGTGTACTTTACGGAATACATCACTGTACCAGAAGATCGACAGTACTTCACACAGAGAAAAACTGTCCCAAAGTCAGGTTTGATAACAGTGTATGCAGTAATCAACATAACTCAAGACAGACTGTGTATATATTGTGTTTCATGTTAAGAGTTTTAGAAAAGACAATGTGTCTTTAAGAATTCAATGAATTTGCAAATAAACACACAACATCATTTCTCTTTATCTTTTGAAAACATCTTAAAACGAGAGAATAATAGATTATAGAATAACTGCATCTCATATAAATCATTTTTAACAACACTGATGGGAGTCAGATGATACATTCACTGTTTCTGTAACCTCGGAATGAAACACAAGATCATAAAGAAATGATTCTCGCAATGAGATGTTTCATTGACTGGCGGATGTTTTTGTTTACACTTGATTTACATTCAATAATCCTCATCACAGCGCGTAATCCGGATCATATGTAACAGATGAGGGTTATTAAAAAAGTTAACTTACTTAGATTTGATAAATGTTGAGTTTTATCATCGTAGTTGCCGCAAACAGTCTCCGATCAGCTGGACTTTTCCTGTAACGAGGTTTGGATGAAGCTGAAGGTTTGAGAGATGTGCGAAGAGCGCCGCCTGCAGGCCTTCATCTGCTATTACAACCATCTGTCTGTTAAACCTAGTAGGGGTCTCTGCAGGTCGGAGAAATGGGCGTGCCGAAAGGTGGGGCGTGCATAAAGGTAGGAGGCGTGCCGAAAGGTTTCTCATTGGTCAAAGGTGCTCTTGCTTGCCTGCTGGGTTGACCAATCAGCGTTAACCACACACATACGTCATTTCTTTTAAACAGGAAAAAGATCTCGATAAGGTGTGTCATGCAAAAGGTTTCAAACCTGTGAATTTGTGATCATAAGCCCTTAAAAAATAAATAAAACTGTACCAGACAAGTCTGTATTTTTGCTTAATTGGCTAATAATAAATGACAGAAGGTAAATAGCTATTACTCATCTAGAAGCAGCTGTCGTTATGTTTTATGAGTATTTCAGTCTTTTTCTGCATATTTTTGTTTAACTTACATATACTAAATCATTCCAAATCATAGTTGTACTAAAACGGTAGAAATGCCTTTTACAGTATGACATGTTGTTATTCTGTCACAACACCAAGGAAAGCTAATTATTTTGAACTAAAACGCTAGTGCAGTTGTAGGCTAAGCGTTATTTTAGAGACATTTGTACCACCCTTTAAATAATAATTGTAATTCACTTTTGATTGTGACACTTATCAGCTGTTCATTAAATATCATGTATTTCTAAATAGTTAAAATCCAATATGTGCATCCCACGTACCTTCATTTTACATTTACAATAAAACGCAATATGATATTAACACCTGCTTCTTTTCGTTTTCATTTTAAATATATGTTTATGGTTTAGGTAATTCGATGTGATTGTTTTCATTTTTCATCAAATAAAATATGATACAAAACACATTTTATTGTAAAGTATAAGAAGTACTTTGCACAATAGGTAAAAACAATTCCGTCAAAAGTACACCGGCAGTGCTCCAAGACGTTGAACTAATAAATACTGTACATACATTCAGGGCTGTGTATATGAAACTCTGACTGACCTCAGTCAAAATGATTAGTCTCGAAACTAATAGATTCATCAGGCACACGATTGCCCATTATGAAATGTAACCAAAACTAGGCTAATAATCCTATGACCACTGAAGTGATATTAGAGGCAGCGGCCAACTTGAGGTGTATTTGCCGCCATCAAGGTGTTCTCGGCGGCGCTAACAGCCCGGTGATCACGGAGAACTCACACATTAGATTCACGTCGAGGCCAATTTTAAAGTAGGCACTAGTATCTTTATAAATCAACTGCAGATTCTTGGTTTCATATTTAAAATCTTCGATACAAAAAGACCACGGTGAAAAAGTGGCTTTAGGTGTAGGCCAATAGCGTTTAAGATGATGTGGAACAGGCAGTTTTCGCACCAATTGAAAAGACCTTTCGGCACGCCTCCACCTTTAGGCACGCCCATTTCTCCGACCTGTCTCCGAAAAACACCGAACATGCTACTGTTTCAATATCATTATCACTTTATTAAGATTAACAGACATTACATTTTATGTTTAGAGTCTCAGAACATACACTGATTTTACTCTGTCAAAGCATTACACGGATCTCTGATTAAAAACATTATTTTCATTTGATAAATCAGCCATTCTCATACTGTGTCAGACAACACACATGAATGAATGCAGTGCAGTTTCCTCATGTGAAGAGTGTTTGGTTGGTTTACATACTGTTGAAGTACATTTATTTTGTCTTTCTGACACTAGTGAATTGGTGTTAATGTTATTCACAGATTGATGTTACACACTTTAATGTCTGAAAAAAATCTCACATGCTTTATTTTGCAGATGTTAGTGATGAAGAATAATTCATAAGTATAACTATTATCCCACACAAATGAAACGTAAAAATAATCACATGATTTAGATTTTTAGAGGCCCAAATTTCACAAGAACAATTTTATTAAAACCAATGCACAGCACGAGCACAACTTACATTCAACAATATTTGTCTTCCGAAGATGTTGATATTTGTGAGATTAACAACTAAATCGGACAAAATGTTTTTAAAACAGGATTGAAGTGGAAAAGAATAAGTGTGGCATTCAGTAGCATAATGGGTTTGATACGATCATCTCTATCTAATTCTGTAGAAATGCCTGAAAATTGCGCTTACGGTTTATACAAAAATGAGCATCTATTCATCATCACTGTTTACATTCCACACCTAACATAGAGTACACATTCAAAGGCACAGGACTTCACTTTAAACCCATCAAAAATAATCTCATAGTCAAAAAAGGAATTCAAGTAATTTTACGTTGCAAAAAGATTTTGGTCAAAAAAGAAATCGTCGATGGCACAGAATCATTGTGTTGTAAAAATTCAATACAATACTTGAAGAAGTGAATATACAGGATCATTGTACAAGTAAACTATAAGATGTGGGGAAATGGAGTGAATGAATAAATGATAAACTCTCTTTAGTAGCTGCGACTGTGTCAGTTTCCATTAACGTTTCAGTCTTTTAAGCAAACAGTCCCACTGGTTTAGTCAATAAACAGACTAAACAGACGTTATGCAACATGCGTGTTTGATCATTTATGATGGTTTTATTGAACCATCAGTCACCGGCTGAAAACAGAGCTAAAAAAACACATTTGGCACTTTTTACAGTATATTAAACCAAAGTAAAAAAGAAACAACCAAACAAGGTGCTTAAAGACACCACGATGTAAAAGAATCCAAAATTAAACTTTACTTGGCATAAAATCCTTACACGTGTCCTACATCCTTAACAAGATGAAATATTCAAAAGAAAGTAATATTACATGCTTTTTGAGTCATGTAGAAAGATTGCATAACCATGAAAAACCTCCAAAGTGCATATTCATTTTCATATTTTATTCTTCATCTGCATTACTACTTTTATTTAACACAGAGTGAATCTCAGGAAATCCAGTCACATTTCACCCCACTTTAAACAATTAGCTTTTGTTTTTCATGAAAACTGTTTGATCGTGACAATCATGCACGATTTACGTCTGAAACAGTTTCAGCACAATGCAAAAAAATCATTATTGAGAATGACAGTGTCTCATTTGCTCATTATGCTAAATACATGTATACATATATTTTTATTATTATTATTTTGTGGTGAAAGCTTTGGATGTGCTTTCGTGAGATTCACTCTGTGACATTAATGCTAAGTGGACAATTCTGCCAATATTACATACAGAAGTTATTAAATAAACAACATTATACAGTAGCTTCATAAAACCTCCTGAACAGAAACGGGAGGAATTAAAAACAGCTAATCAAATGGAAATATACGGAATTATCCTTTTTAAAACCTCCTAAAAAATAAATAAATAAAGCTTGTAAATGTCAACACATCTTCACAAATTGATAATAGCCATCACATTACAACACAAGCTATATTGCTGACGTAGAAGCACGAAGCGTTTGATTGGCTGAAAGCATGCGTCCCTGACGGCGGTTAGCGGTCAGTGTTTGAGTGAATGAGCGTCAGCATCTCCACACCATCACGTGTCTGTCTAATATACACCAGCAACACTGGCCAACAGCAGCAGATGATTCAAATCTTCATCATCATCATCATCGTTTCAGTGCAAATAAACCTGGTTAACTCTCTCATCCAGAAGTCCAGGTCAGATTTCACAACATAATCCAATGGAAATCATCAATAGAAACTAAAAATAAAACATCCAGATTTATTTTGCATTACAACTTAATTTAGAGAGAAAATGTGCATAACCATCCCCTAATACAGTATATACCGTATATAATATAAAATCTCAAAATGAAATAAATCTTTCAGGTTTTTCTTTCTTAGGGTTTTGGGGTGAAATGTGACCTGAATGTTTGGGTGGGATCCACTCGTCGCTACAGTGTTCATGACCATCACCTGCCGAAAACAACACTCATTTCAAGAAGAAACAGATCAACGAATAAAAATAAAAGGAAAAATAAAATCCCCAGCATGACATTGAGCCACGCGTTTCAGGTCCGAGAAGGTCTGATGATGATGATCTGGAGCGATCGTGACCCATAGAAAGTAAAGGTGGAAGTGGAAGGAAGATGTGTGACGTCACACGGTCAAGTCCTTCTTCTCTTCATCCATGTCATCTTCAGACTGATTGAGTTTCTCCAGCGTGGCAGAAGACGGCAGAACGTCTTGGTCTCCGTCCTCAGTCTTTCTCTTGGTGCTTTCATGGACAAACTCCTGGATCTCCAGCGGGAGCCGGCGAAATTTATCCTGATATTCCTGGTCCAGGTCATTCTGAAGCTGTGAGCAGACGACAACAGACTGTTTCAACACCACATCTCCATACACAGCCCAGGTGGTGTTGTGTTCGTCTCCTCGTTTGTGTTTGCAGTGGAACAAATGGCCTGTTGAACGGCGAGCGTTTGAAAGTGAAGAATGCTCGTGAAATGCTAGATGAGGACTTCTAGCGTAACGAATGATGGAAATGATGGAATGAAGAATGAATGCGTCACTTTAAGTAGCTTTCTAAAAGCGTATTTCTCATCATAAATGTTAAAAGGCTTTGTCTTCTCGTGAAGGGCAGACGTGACGTGACACACGTGGCCGCACAATTCAACACATATACAGCTAGTAGTGAAATGTATATGAAGAGTTTGGTTCCCAAATTATGTTTTTTATTATCTTATCGTGTTTTGGTTGTGTTAGTTTGAGTTATTATGGCTTGAATCAAAACAAACCAACTGCAGTTTGATTGATATTAATTGGGATGCACAATAAAAAAACATGATTTTGGAATTCGAATCTACTGCAACATTCACTATACACCGTACCAAAAACAGAATGTTGGATGGTTCGCTGGCTTTAACTGTACAGTAATGTGATGTGACGTCTACAGAGATCAGAATCACATCACACATTCACTTGAGTCACAGAAATGATGCTGTTCAATATAACTTCAGCACTATGAGATGATGTCACAGGACGAGACGGCAGGTATCATGTCTACGATATGAACTTTCACTTCAGTGGATCATTCAAATCTATCTGTAGTGTTTCATCTCTCACAAATCAGCCTGTCAGCTATTGATCACTCATATAATAAAACAATAAGCACTTTGAGGTGTGAAAGAATGCCACGCTACATGTCCGAAACATGGTTTTACCATAGCCCCATACACCCGAACAGAGTAAAGTCACACCTTGGGTTTTTCATCCAGTGCTTGCTGCAGAATGCTCTTATGAGTCTCCACCAGCTTCTCGTGTCTTTTGGTTTGAGAGTCTTCCAGCTGGTGATAAAACGAGAATGAGCGAAGTCATCATAATCTTTGTTTTAATTCTACAGAGAATGAATGAAGAGACTCTTTTACCCTCTTAATATGATGAACCACCTCATTGACATACGACCTGTTGATCTCCAGTTTCTCTCTGAAATCACAGAACACAGACAAACAGCCTGTCAGACAGACAAAGAAAGACAGAGAGAGTCAGAGAGTCAGACAGGTCAGAGACGGACAGACAGCTCAAAGAGAGACAGACAGACAGACAGACAGACAGAGAAAATCAGACAGACAGCCAGGTCAGAGACGGACAGACAGCTCAGAGACAGACAGACAGGTCAGAGACGGACAGACAGCTCAGAGACAGACAGACAGGTCAGAGACGGACAGACAGCTCAGAGACAGAGAAAATCAGACAGATAGACAGGTCAGAGACGGACAGACAGCTCAGAGACAGACAATCAGACAGACAGAGAAAATCAGACAGACAGACAGGTCAGAGACAGACAGACAGACAGAGAAAATCAGACAGACAGACAGACAGAGAAAATCAGACAGACAGACTGGTCAGAGACAGAGTCAGACAGGTCAGAGACAGACAGACAGAGAAAATCAGACAGACAGGTCAGAGACAGGCAGGCAGGCAGACAGAGAAAAAAAGACAGACAGACAGGTCAAAGACGGATAGACAGACAGGTCAGAGACAGAGAGTCAGACAGGTCAGAGACAGACAGACAGACAGACAGAGAAAATCAGACAGACAGACAGCCAGACAGGTCAGAGACAGACAGACACACAGAGAGTCAGACAGGTCAGAGACAGAGAGTCAGACAGGTGACATGAGTTGAAGAGAGGGACTGTTATGGTGTTTTACTGCCACCTAGAGGTGACTTGATGTCATTCTTTCCATTTACTGTGCATGTGTGCACCGAGCAGATGTACTGAAAGTGACGTGTAATGCAAAGCTCATGGGTTTGATTCCCAGGAACACATCAACTAATGAAAAGGCATTCAAGGGGATATATCTGTGAGTGAGTGAGTGAGTGAGTGAGTGAGTGAGTGAGTGAGTGAGTGAGTGAGTGAGTGAGTGAGTGAGTGAGTGAGTGAGTGAGTGAGTGAGTGAGTGAGTGAGTGAGGTGTTGCAGACGCAGATGTGATGAAGTCTTTACTCTTCTGTCAAGTGCTTCTCTTTGGATTTGGCTTCATTCAGCTTCTCTTGTCTCTTCTTGTCCATTCTCTTCTTCAGTTCTTTCTTCTCTCTGTAAACACACACAGGTGTTAAAGCCAGCTCATGAATCCCTGAATAACCTCGCGATGTTCAGGACAAACTCACTTCTCACACACTTCCTTCAGCTTCTTCAACTGGTTGCTTTGACCTTCTTCTGCGATGACGGTCAGCTTCTCGATCACCTACAAATGCAGCAGCGCTTCATAAAAACACCATCAAATTCTGAACGTCAAACGAGAGGTAATCTGACGTCCCTCAACAGAATCAGGGATTTCATCTCTCAAAACCCACAGACGGGCCGATGCTAATGTTCTCTCACCAGAGCGTTTACAGACGGCTTTAAAGGGACAGTTCACACAAAAATATCGATTCTCTCATCATTTGTTCTCTCTCCTGCAAAAGAAGACATTTTGAGAAACGTCTCAGCGGTTTTGTGTCCATACAATGGAAGTCAATGCAGTTCAGTGTTGTTTGATTATCGACATTCTTCAAAATATCTTCTTTTGTGTTCTGAAGAAGAAAGAAACTCACACAGGTTTATAATGACATGAGGCTGAAGAAATGATTTCTGGCTGAACTGTCCCTTTAATTCACCTCAGGGTGGGCATATCAAACTGGTTTTTAGTATGTGGGTTGTTTGACCTGTTTGATGTGTTCCTTCTTCAGGTATTTCTCGCTGTAATATTGTTCCTGACGGAGGTTCAGCAGCTGCTGTTGTTGTTGCTCTTTCAGTTCAGACAGTTTCTGTCCACTCTCCTGATCCAGATTGGCCACCTCCTGCTCGAAGAAAAACGGTCCGTGTTCTGGACTGGATGACAGACACCTGCCGGACAGACACGAGACGCCCGCTCAGCATCACGCCTCAGTGTGTGAACCAAAAACAACGACAACGGGAGAAAGCAGAAGTGAGGACGTCGACCTACCTCCTCTTACCGTCTCTTTTGGCAGATTTCAGGAGGACGGCGCGTCTGCGCAGGTAATCGTGCTGGAACTCGTTGTATTTGGCCGTGTGTTCTTTGATCATCTCTGTGGTCTTTTTGTGATGTTTCTTCATCAGGTCCTTCATCTCTTTGTAATGTCTCCTCTGTTCTCGCACGAACGTCTTCTGTTGCTTCAGCTCCTCGATGGACTGAGCTTCCATCTCTGACAAACAAACACACCGACCGACCTCATATACACCAGAAAACACTTCAGTCTGTTTACCGGAAATCTTCATCGCTGCACTTTTAACGTCACTTCGACTCAGTAACCCCATAATAAAACCAACAAACAGACATCAAATCACAATACATAGCACTTTTTTGGCATTGTTATATTTCTTTTATTTCAAATCAAATACATGTTTACACCTCTACACGTACAAACCAAATGTTCTGATTGATTATTGTAGATGTTATTCAGGATGAGTCGAAGAGGATAATAAAGTAAATAAGAGTTTGTGACGTTAACTGACCGGTGAGAACACTCTGAATCAGATCTTCAGTCTTCACCGCCGGCTTTATTGAGCCTGAAACACACACACACATGTGATTAATGAAGTATAATGCTTGATATCACAGCTGTGAGTGATGTGATGTGATGTGATGATGATACCTGTGGACTGTGGCTGAGCGCTGATCTGAGACGCAGGTTTAGGAGCGGCGCTGGGTGTGTGACTCAAACCGTTCTCTATCGGAGCAGGACCGGGTTCAGTTTTAACCTCTGACGAATGTTCAACACTGCTTTCAGCCTGAAGAACAACACAAATCAATGGTAAAACAAACAATTCGGTAACACAAAAATGATCATAATAAAGCTACCTTGGAAATAAATATTTTGACATAGGAATTAATTACGTATGTATTTTATTGCTTTTTTATTGCTTTTTTTTATCTTATTGATTTCCCGATTTGTCTGAGTGCATTATATGTTGTCATTTAAACAGGGTAAAATTAAAATATTGTAAAAGAAAACAATTTGATGTTTTACTAGTTCTCAAATGACAAAAAAAATTATTGACAGAGTATTCATGTATAATGAAACGGTGACAGATAAAAATAGATTATGACGGATTTTTTACGAGCTGTTCATCAAAATGACGGACGTTGAAACAGTCTAGCGCAACCTCTGGTAGTGAACCCGACAGAAATGTTGTGATGCGTTTCTTAAAACATGAAATAGCTTGCCAATGGGCTGAGAAAAATATTCACAAAGAAAAACTTGGCAAACAGCTTTTTTCTTGCTGTAAGCCTAAACTTCATAATAGATTTCCCAAAGATCAAAACATGCACAGTGGCGGAGCCAGAGGGGGATCCAAGGTGGCACTGAACACCCCTGACATCCAATTGGCCACCCTGGGTGCCACCCCAAAAGATGATTCGCTACTTATGTTGATTGACATCTGATTTCACCTCTCGTTGAACAAAGCTTTTATTTTGACGTTTGGCGGCAGTTCTTGCACATGACATCACCGCACACGTCAAGTCAAGTCAAGTGAGTCAGCATTTATCGCTATCTTTACTTTGTTTAGAACGGAAAAAAACTGTTGTGCGATGGGTTGTACAGCGCGAAATCAGCGATTTCTTTTTAAAGACTGACGAAAGATAGAAAAGATGCAAATGGATCGCCACGATCACAAAGTGCCACCGCGTCCAGATACGATGTAAGAAAGAGATTCATTAGAGTCTTTACTGTATTACCTGAAACCATTGAGTGTTTTAGTGATGTTGGATCTTCTTTGTTTGTTTTCTATACATTTCCCGTTTGAATAACTGATTATTATGTTCCTTAGAGAATCAAAACAGCAATAAAATAATTCCTAAATGATTCTCAGCTTGTTTTGTAGCGTTCATGTATTCTAATATCTGAAAGTAATAATCAAGATGACAACATCAAGGGCAATAATCAGCATCAATGATTTTGTTTTAATCTTGCAGTCCTATGGATTGAGTTTGTGTTTTATCAGATATATGCTGCTCTGATCCACATCAATTTACAGAAACCTGTGGTGCTGCTTTGTTTCTGTTTAAATTAAACAAGTTATCATGTTTTTAACGTTTTCATCATTTATATTTTATATAGTGTGATTTCCTCTACATACATTTAGAATTACATTAATCTCATTACGTTGTGCAATTGTTTTGTATACATTTGTGACAAACTCTGGAAAGTAAATTATCACTTGTACCTTTAATCAGCAATCCTAGGATTTCTTTATCATTCGATGCCAGGTCAGAGTTACACACACATTTTCTATCACGGTCTGTGGACCCCCTGAAGTAGCCTTGGCCACCCCTTGGCCACCCCATATATAAAACTCTAGTTCCACCACTGGACATGCATGATTTTGCCTCCTAAGTGAAAACACTGCACCTTGCCTTAAGGACGTTTGGATAATTGTTGGAAAACAAGACGAAAATGAGAAAGAATCAGATGTATTTGTGGTGTACATGCTAGAAAACAGGATGACATTTACATTTAGTCATTTAGCAGAGGCCTTTATCCAAAGCGACTTACAGAGAGTTCAGGAAACAATAAAGCGATATTGTGATTAGTGAGTGAATAGACTTTTAAAGTGGTTTCAATTTAACAATCTCCACATGAAGTGTTTCATCACTAGTGACACCAAACCAAACTGTTATAGTGATATTTGTTTGAAAGATGTCTTCACCTCATTGTTGTCTTTTTCTTCTTCTCCTTCTTCTAGAGTCAAAGCCGCCAGCTGTTTGGATCTCTGCTCCATTAAGTTGACGTATCTGATGGGGTTGGAGAGCGCTTCAATAACATCTGTTCACCAGACAGACAAACATCAACTGTCACTCAAAAGATTCACCATCATGCCTCATGTACATTCATGTTTACTTCGTTGGATAATAACATTTCATTGTGTCTGGCTCTCTGTGACTGTCACTATTTGGGTCTCTATCAGGTCTCTCTCATTCAGATGTGTAAACAGTGTACACAGACGTGTGAAACGCTTTAGAGAAGCTCAGTGATGTTTTTCCTCTGTGGTTTAGCACATTTTAAGTGAAGCACAACATGAAGAGATGCATTGTGGGTAACGGAGCCTCATAGATTCAGGATGCAAAAGATAAAAACGGTCACAGTGATGAAGACTGAAACAGCCTTGACACAATATAGACTACAGCATCCGACAGTTATGTAATGTCTGTTTAATATTTATCACGTATGACCAAAAATGATCTTCATCATTACTTCAACCCAAAAGAAGAATATTCTATAACAACAATGAGAATCTAAGACGCATACAAACCGTCCCAAAAGCCATAATAAGAAAATGCTTTTTTTGTTTAGTAGAAGATGTTTCTGGAGGATTGACAGCAGCTGACAGGTGTTTATATAACTTCATTTCTTACCAGCAAACGTATCCGGTACATAATCCTTCACCTCAATATACACGAATAAAGCCGGGAGAGTCAGAGCTTGATTCTTTTCATTTCTCAGACCGATGTAACGATAACCTGAAAGAAAACATGATGTGAGGAATCACTGTTCGCATACAGACGATTAGCAGAACAGAGTTATTACACTTTTGCTTTTAGTTTTATTCATAGTTTTAATTAGCTTTTATTTTTAGATGTATTGTTTTTATGCTCATTTTAGTTACATTTTTAGCAATTTTGTCATTTTATGATGTATTTGTTTATTTATATGTTGCTATAAGATTCATTTATCTTATTTCAGTGTTTGTTTATTATTAAAATTTTAGTGCCTTGAATTTATTTCACTCAACATTTCAATTGTTCGCCTGCTTTAAGTTTTTCCAATTAATTTTAGGCCCAATATTTGATTTGATTTCAATAAACAGAAATGTTTTTTGGAGCAAAAAAATGGTTACCTGGTCGAATGGCAGAGACGGGAATTATACGATGACCGATGAACTTTCCTCCCTCTTCAAACACGGCTATCCTCAGAGACGCAAGAGTGGGCAGAACGACCTATACACAACATCATCATCATTATATAACTTCAGGTCCTGAGGTCTGATTCACCAGACAGACACCATAAATATCCTTTACTTTTTTAAAGACGATGGGCTCCTCGTCCCACACCGGGTTGATGGCGTTGCTCTGGGACGTCTTTGTCTTAAAAGCTTTACGTCTTGTATCCACTGGAAGTCCAAACATGTCAATCTCCACGTACACGCCTACCTTCTTATCTGTCAAAAACTGTCCTGATATGATCTATTAGGAAAGACAACAAGATATAAATGACAACATTGACAGCGAGTCCTGACCCGCCTCAGGTCTGATCTGAAGAAAAACATCTATGCAAATGTTGACTGTCTAAATAACTGTGAGTAGACAGAATAGAAAGTGAAGAAAACACTTCTCATATTTGTTTATGTTCCTGTATCTCAATTGGCACTTTGGATAAAATGCATGAATGTAAAAGGAAATAAATGTAAATCTTATGATATCCATCGTCAAATCGAATTCTACATGGACAGAAGGTGCCATTGACCCCACAGTTTTAAAGGGAACCCAGTGTATAGAGAGATGTATGGCTTAATACGGTGTAATAGCCTTACACTACTAGCATTTGTTGTTAGAAACACATCAAATATTTTCAATTCTTTAAAAAAAACTAAATGTAATACTCATTTTAACCTAAGGAGGCCGCCGTGTTCTTTTTTGATGATGTAAAATGGTTGTGCGCACAGGCAGCCAAAGTGAACACAGACGCACTAATCAGTTCTTCAGTAAATATAAGGTGCTGTAGGATAAATATATATAAATAATGCTCAAATAATAAAGAAAGAAAATAAAGACACTATATTTCGCAAATTTTAATATTGTTGGTCAGCCATTTGACGTCACGGATTTTGATGCAAAAAAATGGCGGCCTCAGAGTAAAAATATTTTTTCAAAGTTTGTGAATACTGTGATAGTTCCACTTAAGTTCACATTTATGAAGTCAATGCCATTGTTAATATATTAAGCCATACATCTCTCTATACCCAAGGTTCCTTTTAAAAGAAAGTTTCAGCCGTAAATAAATGTTGATCTGACCTTGACTGATAAAGTATTGGCTACGATCCCGTCCACTGTGCTCTCAGTGAAAGGATCAAAATGTTTATCCGGCCGTCTCATGAACTCCGGCTTCAGTCTGTATCCACTTTTCCCGTTATACTCGTACATCCCGAGGTTGAGCTGCATCGACAGATCTGACAGACACACACACAGAGAAGAGACGAGATGAGAGGACAGGAGAGGAGAGATGATGAGGAGAGGAGAGATGATGAGGAGAGGAGAGATGATGAGGAGAGGAGAGATGATGAGGAGAGGAGAGGAGAGGAGAGATGATGAGAAGAGATGATGATGAGGAGAGGAGAGATGATGATGAGGAGAGGAGAGATGATGAGAAGAGATGATGAGGAGGAGAGGAGAGATGATGATGAGGAGAGGAGAGATGATGAGGAGAGA